>NC_047518.2:42962924-42964752 GCF_902827115.2 Pseudochaenichthys georgianus | reverse complement strand
TACCCAAATAAATGGTGCCAATCTTCAATCAGATGTGAATGTGTAATTTAACATTTTCAGTAAGAATAACGCACAAAAGGAGTGCAAATACAATGTATTGAAATGTGAACTAAAAGTTATCAAGCATTAACCATCACAATAATTTAATTTAAATAAAAACGAAATAATATACACAAGTTACACTAAATGTTAATCTATTAATTGACAAAATTGACATGTTGTCAAATAAAGTGACAGGCTAGGCCTGTGCAGGTGGTAACAGCTATGCCCAGCATGGGCTAAGTTCTGTAGGTGCAGCTGGTGCAGGTCCTCCTCCCTCAGGCCTGGTCCTCCTCGCAGGGAAAGACCCTCAGTCCTCTCTGGCCAAAGCAACAGACAGGACGTTCATAAAGCTGAGGTCTCCCCCAAAGTCTCTAATCGTCCATCCTGTGAATATGAGAGGGGAACAAATAGTGTAATAGACTTTGGACAATAAAAAATATAAAGTTAACTGTTGAGTTGCTCAGTTTTTTAGATTGACAGGGTTTAATAATACAAACAAAAGGAGAGGCACCATAAAATAAAGATTGGTCTTTCAATAAATTGTGTTGATTTTGTCTTTTGAATTGTTTGTCTAAAGTCAAGTAGCTAGAACTGTTACTTATAGTTTGAATGATACAGTCGGGTTATAATGTTTGGAGGAGGCATCACAGGTAAGAGCACCATTTGTTGTGTTCCATCCACAACAAATTGATGTGTGTGTATTTATTGATCTACTATTTCTTGAATCATTACTGTCAGTCCAAAACAAGAGATTTGGTTTTAGTAACGTTTTTTTTAAAACATTATCTCTTTTCCACTACACTATCTTGAATACTTTAGTTTTTACATCACTACATTTATCTAACAACTTTAACATTGTAAAGGTGTCACTTCGGACTCTGGGTAATTATGACAGCATGTCCTACTATTTTGAGGGTTTGAACAAACCAGACCTTCATCTATTAATGTAGAAAATAGTCAGCACATTAAACCATTATGAAAGTAATCATTAGTTAGCTCATTGTTCAAAATGAGCTCCAACTACAACAGTTAAGTCAACTCGTGCATCGGTAATAACAATAAAACAAATGATATAATATAATAGTATAACTTGTGTCTACTTTAAATACTTTAACAACAATTTCCGAATTATACTAGCATACTTTTACTAAAGTAACATTAACATGTTTAAATGCAGGGCGTAAGAGAGTATTTTGTATAGTGTAGCATGGTCTACTTGACTTATCTAACCGAAGTGATCGTTACGTTACTTTGCAAACCGTCAAACCCACACGGTAAGGTTGTGATTCACTTCAATTAATGATAACTACGGAGCTTGCTAACAGCAAGGCACAAGGCTACTTCACTCATTTAGCTAGCAAATGTAAGATACAAATGCTGTCGAGCCCTCACTGCTTATTAGAGCACAAACTGACTACTTACCCGAGCGGCGAGCCCCGCTGTTCTCCATCATTTTTCTCCCGGGTTGTTGTGATCACATGACTGACAAAGCCGTGCTCTGATAGGCCAAAAGTCGGTTTGATTGCATTAGGGCTCGATTGCTTATCCTGTCTGAGTAGCCCGGATGATGCTGCATCGCAATTTTGGACATCGAATTTTATACACCGAATTTGTATACGTCGAATTTTTTTCACTTGAATTTTTACATTTTTATTTCACATAGGTAAATTCGGAGCAAAAACATTCAGATACATGATTTTCAAAGTAATTATTTTCAATGCTATAAATCCGGTGTCTAATAAAATTCAAATACTTCTGTCTCTTGTTTGCTTCCATAGCCTCGGCT
>NC_047518.2:42909634-42957855 GCF_902827115.2 Pseudochaenichthys georgianus | reverse complement strand
CCATCGGGGCACAGACTTATCTCGTGCCCTCATTGGTCATGTGCGCGTTCGTGTGTGTTGGGGGAGGGGCTATGTGAGGAAGAGGCAGATTTTTCCGGTTGTGTATTTTCAAATTCTAGCGATCTCGAGCCGGTTTCTCCAAAATTACCTAGCCCACCTTTAACCAGAGATTTGTTTATCTCGATTAATTTGTAGTCTAAAAGGGGAAATGTCTAGGATTTTCCATTAAAGGGTAAATGTGCAGATATCCCCTCCCCCTAGACTGGCTGTCTCTCCAAAATGTGTTCACCTGTGTGTATTTGTACTGTGTCTTGTACAACATAAAATGGATCTTCATGTACATACTTATACTGTGTGTGCGTCCTAGCATTACTATCCTTGAGGGGACCTACATCTGTTTACACAGCCAAGTGTGGGGACTGGCTTCCCTTATGGGGACAAAATGGAGGTCCCCATAAGTGGAATCATTACTTTTAGCGTGGAGACTTGGTTAGGGTTAGGCGTGTGTGTGTGTGTGTGTGTGTGTGTGTGCGTGTGCGTGTGTGTGTGTGTGTGTGTGTGTAATAAATCAGCTGCAGTCTTGGTCCAACTGAAGTTTATTCTGAACATTAAAGACAACAACGTACATCTCTTCTTCTACAGTGATAATTAACAGCAGACTGTCTCTATGGCCTCCTGTACGCTCATATATTAACTCTCAGATAGCAGTAGTATTGTACACAACCTGGTGGGTGGACAGCAACTGGATCAGTTTCAGTACAGTGTGGAGAAGAGGAAGAGGAGGAAGAAGAGGAAGAGGGGTTTAAGACAAAGTCATCTTCAGGGGAAACACAATCATTCGATCACACACCTTCCTCAGGTCACGCTGACTTCTGATTGGACAGTGGCTGGTCACTCAGGTAACTATTGGTCGTCTCAGTGGGAATTCAGTAACCGTGGCATTAAATTAAAAAGCAGCCAATTAGCTAACTAGCTAAAGATCATATCTACAGTAACGTTACCTGTCCAACTGGCTAATGCAGCGGCCATTTTGAATACTCATGGTGGAGAAACGATGCTGCATTCAAAGAAACGCAAACGTGTTTTTGGACAAAGGAAATTAAGTGATTGAATGTGTTTGATGCCTTATTGTCCAAAATAGTGATTTGTCAAAGAACAATAAAACTATATTTGTTTTTAGAAAGGTCATGGTTCCTTTCCATTGGCACGTTTTCCAGAACAAACCAACACAACTCCATTTGGAGGCATCAATAGTAAACAACAGCTCAAAAAAAGCTATATACTCAACATCATAAACAAATAAGAAATTAAAATGGTACTCAAAGAACACAGGCGTCCATCAAGGCCAAATGCCACCCCCCCCCCCCCCCATGTAAAATAAATTAAATAACATCTATGTAACCACCCCCGTGATTATGGTTTGCTCCAAAATGTAATGGGTTCTTCCTCGGCCCATGCTATGCTAATCCTTTGCTCTTAATTTCAGTAGTTTCCACATTAAATACAATAAAAAACAAATACACAAACGTCTTGTAGGAGGTAACTATAAGTCCTTAAACTTTGGAGAAGGAATTTGTAAACTTGAATACTTTTAGCTATCGTGAGCTGCCGCAGTCTTTAGCTTACTAGCTAGCCTTGTGCTAATTGTAAGCAGCTACTACAGCTTTTACTCTCAAAACGGTTTAATAATCTGCAGTTTTATTCAAGAAATAGCCCAAAGATTATAGGGCAGATGATATTCTATATATACATATTGTCTTCTTCATCTGTAGATGCTGCATCGTCGTCCAATTTTATACCAAATATTTACAAGTACGCTAAATGTGGATTAATCCGCCACTGAAAATAGTCCCTCACAAATACAATAATTCCTCCGTTTGCTTTAAATTCCAGTGGTTTTTGACAACAAATGATCCAATTTAACAAACAAAACGTCAGCAAATTTCTACTTTGACTATTCAAAATGGCCGCTGTGCAACATTGAGTCCTGCTCTGCTCGAATACCAGCGACAGTGTGTGCGTTTCAAAAGTGCTGGGAGTGCCAACGCAGTAACTTAGTTATTTATACACTTATTTTCCTTAGAGTGTAAAACGGTCCAAAAGGCTGTTTCCTATCAAATACATGTCAGTAGTACCTTGCATGTCCAGGGTTTAGCTCCCCTGCATATATAGCGACGGCCACTTTAACAACAGCATTGTGAAATCTTTCTTTACAGTACCATAATTTTTTAATTAGCTGTCACCTGTTCCCTGTGTGTTCCAGCATATTATATTAGAAACATGATAAAAGGACACTAGACACTTGTCATTTCGGGTTTTTCCCCCAGCTTATAGGCATCGTTTCTCATTCAACCTGTACTGTACATATATTTTGTTTTCCGACATGGCAAGTGTTCAATGAAAGCTCAAATTGAAGTCCCTTTACATGCAGTCACTCACAGCAGAAAGCCTGAGGAGTTTCATTTAAGACGTTAGAAAATAAAAATAAAATGTACACCGAATCGTACCTTAATTTAGCCTGTCCGCACATCAACACTCACACAGTCGTTCACACACTCACACACACACTAACACACACAGGGTTAGTTTTTTTAAGGGACTAAAAGGAGAGCTGGGATTGTCACTGGAGTGTCTGTGAGGCTGAAGCAGAGGAGGAGGAGAAACCCGGCTGATATCGAAGAAACCGGACTGGATTCAATTCAAATGAAAGAGGACAGACGTAGACTGCACTGGAAATAGGCAAAATAAAATCGCCCATTTGGTGCCAATCTGTACAACTGGTACGATCTCTAACCAGTAAACCGTTTTTAAGACCTGCTAAAATCAAATTAAGAACTGAAATCGCATCGCACGTTTCAAGAGGTCATGACATGTTTTGCCTATTTGAAGCTGCAGGATTTTTCCTTTTTTGTTTTGTTTTCACCAGCTGAATGTAACGTAATGCGATGCAGTGATTCCATCTGAACCTGCAGATATCCGGTTCTAGGCTTCATATTCATCTCAGAAAGCTGGATAAAAACATGTATTTAAAAGGAGGAACATGTCTGCGTTAGTTTTAAATGACTAGCACGTACATTTAGCGTAGTACTTTACAAATTAGACAGCCACTCCGGTTTAAGAGAAAATATGGCTAAATGACATTGAGGTTCGTTAAGAATGTCTTTACAGATGTATTTATATATTGGTATGCCTTGTTTTTATGTTTCAAGACACCAGCCAGCCCAGATAATGTGAAATCTCATTCAGTTTTTGGTAAATGAATCTGTTATATTGGCAAAATGCACACATTAAGCACTAGATACACTAGATTAATCGAGGGGTTACAACTCAATTTTGACACAAAACAGGGTTGCAACATTGAGTAACCCATGTTAATGTTGTAGGTGGTGCACATTACCAAATTAATCAAATGACAAACTGATAGTAAATGTAGTTAAGCTCTTAATTGGTTCTTTTAAAAGCAAATGAGACTAATGTTATAAACAGCTCGCGCAAAAAAAAAACTAAGATAAATATTCCAGTCCAGTCTAATCCAGTCTCTAATTTTGTCTTTTTTTCACTTTCCAGTCCGATCCTGTCCAGTCCGATCCTGTCCAGGTTTACGGCTCTTCAAACAGCTGGAGGTCGAGCCTGACAACGATCTCTCCGGTTGGAACCTCGTGGAGCAGCAACCGCTTCGTGATTGGTCCTTTAGAGCCCTGGTCCTTCTTTATTTCAGCCAATCGGATCTCTGTCCTGCCCAGGAAGTCTGTCGGGGGGCGGAGCCAAAGAGAAAGTGTGTAAATATATTATTAGGATGTTTTATACGAAGTGAACCACATTTAGCGCTAATAGTGATGTAGTGATGATGTATTTCTGTAGGCAGACACTGAAGTTAGTATCTCCATATCCCTCGACTAAAAAGCCAATGGGATTTTTCCATTGGTGCAATAAAGGAACTACAGCACGGTCACATGACTTCACGTCACCACCGCTAAGCTAAAGGAGGCTAATGTTGGGCTATAAAGGAACTACAGCATGGTCACATGACTTCACGTCACCACCGCTAAGCTAAAGGTGGCTAATGTTGGGCTATAAAGGAACTACAGCACGGTCACATGACTTCACGTCACCACCGCTAAGCTAAAGGAGGCTAATGTTGGGCTATAAAGGAACTACAGCACGGTCACATGACTTCACGTCACCACCGCTAAGCTAAAGGAGGCTAACGTTGGGCTATAAAGGAACTACATCACGGTCACATGACTTCACGTCACCACCGCTAAGCTAAAGGAGGCTAATGTTGGGCTATAAAGGAACTACAGCACGGTCACATGACTTCACGTCACCACCGCTAAGCTAAAGGAGGCTAATGTTGGGCTATAAAGGAACTACAGCACGGTCACATGACTTCACGTCACCACCGCTAAGCTAAAGGAGGCTAATGTTGGGCTATAAAGGAACTACAGCACGGTCACATGACTTCACGTCACCACCGCTAAGCTAAAGGAGGCTAATGTTGGGCTATAAAGGAACTACAGCACAGTCACATGACTTCACGTCACCACCGCTAAGCTAAAGGAGGCTAATGTTGGGCTATAAAGGAACTACAGCGCGGTCACATGACTTCACGTCACCACCGCTAAGCTAAAGGCGGCTAATGTTGGGCTATAAAGGAACTACAGCACAGTCACATGACTTCACGTCACCACCGCTAAGCTAAAGGAGGCTAATGTTGGGCTATAAAGGAACTACAGCACGGTCACATGACTTCACGTCACCACCGCTAAGCTAAAGGAGGCTAATGTTGGGCTATAAAGGAACTACAGCACGGTCACATGACTTCACGTCACCACCGCTAAGCTAAAGGAGGCTAATGTTGGGCTATAAAGGAACTACAGCACAGTCACATGACTTCACGTCACCACCGCTAAGCTAAAGGAGGCTAATGTTGGGCTATAAAGGAACTACAGCACGGTCACATGACTTCACGTCACCACCGCTAAGCTAAAGGAGGCTAATGTTGGGCTATAAAGGAACTACAGCACAGTCACATGACTTCACGTCACCACCGCTAAGCTAAAGGAGGCTAATGTTGGGCTATAAAGGAACTACAGCACGGTCACATGACTTCACGTCACCACCGCTAAGCTAAAGGAGGCTAATGTTGGGCTATAAAGGAACTACAGCGCGGTCACATGACTTCACGTCACCACCGCTAAGCTAAAGGCGGCTAATGTTGGGCTATAAAGGAACTACAGCACGGTCACATGACTTCACGTCACCACCGCTAAGCTAAAGGAGGCTAATGTTGGGCTATAAAGGAACTACAGCACAGTCACATGACTTCACGTCACCACCGCTAAGCTAAAGGAGGCTAATGTTGGGCTATAAAGGAACTACAGCACGGTCACATGACTTCACGTCACCACCGCTAAGCTAAAGGCGGCTAATGTTGGGCTATAAAGGAACTACAGCGCGGTCACATGACTTCACGTCACCACCGCTAAGCTAAAGGAGGCTAATGTTGGGCTATAAAGGAACTACAGCGCGGTCACATGACTTCACGTCACCACCGCTAAGCTAAAGGTGGCTAATGTTGGGCTATAAAGGAACTACAGCACGGTCACATGACTTCACGTCACCACCGCTAAGCTAAAGGTGGCTAATGTTGGGCTATAAAGGAACTACAGCGCGGTCACATGACTTCACGTCACCACCGCTAAGCTAAAGGTGGCTAATGTTGGGCTATAAAGGAACTACAGCATGACTTCACGTCACCACCGCTAAGCTAAAGGTGGCTAATGTTGGGCTATAAAGGAACTACAGCACGGTCACATGACTTCACGTCACCACCGCTAAGCTAAAGGTGGCTAATGTTGTGCGTGATGACGTTCAGTCGTCTCATTTAGACACAAACGTTTATTGTCTCTGCTGGAGATACTGTATATGAATATTTGTATTGATATTTCGACTGACCGTCAGGAGAAAACTGGTCTCGTTCGAACACAGTGACACACAGGACGTCCTGCTCCAGGTCCTTTATAAAAAACTGACAATTGGAGTTCCACTTCGGATTCAACGTGTCCTAAAAGAGACACAATAACACAAACATCTGTTTAAAGAAAGATCACAGAAGATGTAAAAATGTCGCTTAGTTTCCAATCAATGAAACAAATACAATGTTGTGAACTTACCTGTAGTGTTTTAGTGATATGGCACTGTGAACCCATGGTCACCTCACAGTATGGGTTACTCTTCCCTGGAAACACACAAACACATGTTAATATATATATTTATTGTTCTATAGACATTGCGATCATGAATTTATTTTGAATTGATGATATTGTGATCGCATTTTTAGTGTTTAACATTATATTGAATGGGCATCACTAGCATCAAGCTAGGACAAAAGGGTTCGGATTAAACACTTCAATTCAAAGTGAAGGAGTTCAAGTATCTCGGGGTCTTGTTCTCGAGTGAGGGAACAATGGAGCGTGAGATGGGCCGGAGAATCGGAGCAGCGGGAGCGGTACTGCAGTCGCTTTACTGCAGTCGCTTTACTGCAGTCGCTTTACCGCACCGTCGTGACGAAAAGGGAGCTGAGCCAGAAGGCAAAGCTCTCTGTCTACCGGGCCATGTTCGTTCCTACCCTCACCTACGGTCATGAAGGATGGGTCGTGACCCAAAGAACGAGATCGCGGATACAAGCGGCCGAGATGGGTTTTCTCCGCAGGGTGGCTGGCGTCTCCCTTAGGGATAAGGAGAGAAGTTCGGTCATCAGGGAGGGACTCGGAGTTGAGCCGCTCCTCCTTCGCGTCGAAAGGAGCCAGTTGAGGTGGTTCGGGCACCTAGTTAGGATGCCACCTGGGCGCCTCCCTAGGCACGTCCAGCTGGGAGGAGACCGAGGGGTAGACCTAGGACCAGGTGGAGGGATTATATCTCTTCTGGCCTGGGAGCGCCTTGGGACCCCCAGTCAGAGCTGGTTGATGAGGGGAGAGGAACGTTTGGGGCTCTGCTGGAACTGCTACCCCCGAGACCCGACCACGGAGAAGCGGAGAAGATGGATGGATGGAATTCAAATAATTGAATGAATGAATACATGTTTTAAACTGAATTAAAGCAGTGTTTTGCACCCATTACAATGGTTATATGTTATGTGTCCACACTAAATGGCGTAATGAGGCAACAGCATATAATGATGTCCCTGGTACAGGTGTGTGTTTTTTGTTGGAAAATAAATAGTTTTGAAAGCAAAGAACTTTGTCGTCAATGGAGATTACAGGCGTCCAACTAGATCGCCCAGTCGAGTGGCAACAGTCACCACACAGTGTGTACGTACCATGTGAGCGACAGGGTTTGAGTTCGATTCCCTCCACGATGTTGACCATCAGTCGGCCGATTCCTGTCGCCCTCTGAGAGCGAACTGAGAAAAAACAGGAACACACAAAAAGAGGTCATTGCAGACAGCGGTCTTTCTCCCGATATGATGCTGTACCCTGGTGTCATTGGTTCGCTGTAAGAGTGTGATGAACAAGCTCTGTTTTTAAACTACAAACATGGAGGAATTAATATCTAGAGTTACCTAGATAGGCTTTCTCTCTCTTCTTCTTCTCCGTCTCGATGAAGAGCTCTGAAGCGGCTTTGATCTTCTGCACCCACGCCGTCCTGCACAAACAACACAAAAAACAGATATTTGGACACAATACCTCAAGCTGCAATAAATCGATGATTTTAATTGTAATAATGTCTGTAATTCTAATTCGGAAACACAAATACAAGCATCACAATTGAGTACTTGAGTAATAGTGCTCAGTTACTGTACTTCAGTGGTAGTTGTACCTCTCGTTACCCTTTAACCTTACCTATTATGCTATATTGGAAAAATATATTGTAGGGCCATACCTATACAAAACATGTCTGCGAAGTTTTTTTTTTCAAAATACCAAACAGTCCCGTTGTACTGCTCAAACCCCTCTATTGCAGCCCTGTTAGAGAACCGCGGATTTTGGGTCCTTAGCTTGAAAAAAATAAAAAGAGGGGGCGGAGCTAATGCCTGATCAGAATTATACCGAAGATAAAGTTAAATTCTGCTGTGATATAACGCCATCCTGTTCTAAACCACATCAAGGATTTTTTCTCTTGCGGGTTTATCACAAGGTGAGTTCTTTTTTTAACACATGTGCTCTCCAGTACAGGTTAGCTCTGAGAGTTAGCGATGCTAATGTAAACAAAGACGAGATTACGTCCAAAACACGTCAGGTATTGTTTCTGATAGCAACTCTCTGCGGGTCCGCCGCCGATTTGACGTCATATCGGCAGCAAATCTGTATCCGCTCGTTTTTAAAAGATTTGGGAACGGAGGAAAAGAGAGAGGGTTTTATTTTCTGACGCTGCACCGGGGACACAATGATGTATAAAATACATAAAAAGTGCATTTTGCATGATAGGTCCCCTTTAAGTTTATTTATTTATTTGTATTATATATGCTATTTGGTATGTTCTTTCCCACTATGCCTATGTGTGTCATTAAGTATGATATTCCTGTCATGCTTTTCCGTTATTATTTCCTGTTGGCTGTTCTGTTTGTCTTCTATGTTGAAAAAGGGAAGCATGATTTCCACTCCAAAGAAGTACACTTGTATGCTTCTTCTCAATACAAATATTTGAAGCAGTTGTACCTCTCGTTGATGCTCTCGGCCCGCAGCGTGTAGACTCGGTCGATGTGAGAGATGTGGAACAGCGGCTCGTCTCCAGACGGGTCGGTGGGCAGCTTCACCAACACCTCGTTCAGGAAGATGGGCTGAAGAGAGAGAAGTGTTGGGGTATCAAAACATTTACTGCAAATCTATGTATTACAAATAAATGATACCTCACTTCAAATACAGCGTTTTTACAATACACACAATATATTTCTTAATTTAGCAAAAAGTATTAGGTACAGTTTTCACATTTTTTGTTATTTCCTTCAATTGTATTATATATTAATTTAATTAATTAACTAATTTTTGTTGCAAGTTCCAAAACAATTGTTCATGTATTATGTATGTAATTGACATTAAGTGTGAGTGTGTATGTGTGTGTGTGTGTGGTCTTACCGTCTTGTACATGCGATACTGCAGGTGTGTTTTCGAGGAGAACACTTTGTCCGATCCCGACCAGCCCAGAGGTTTGGTCACCTGTGAGGACGGGAGTCAGTTAAATATGGATTGTATTAACACTACAATGTCTCCCTTCTGAGGTGTGGTAAATGTACGGGAAACATAAAGCGGCAGGAAGTACCTGTGTGAGCAGCAGGAAGTCGTTGAACAGGAAGCCGTACAGCTCCTTGCTGCTCTTTGCTTTGAACAGCTTCCCGCTGTGGAGGAACTTCCTCGGACCCAAACAGTTTGTGACCGAGTTAAACACCAGCTGCTGTAGAACGAGAGAGAGAGAGAGAGAGAGAGAGAGAGAGAGAGAGAGAGAGAGAGAGAGAGAGAGAGAGAGAGAGAGAGAGAGAGAGAGAGAGAGAGAGAGAGAGAGAGAGAGAGAGAGAGAGAGAGAGAGAGAGAGAGAGAGAGAGAGAGATTGAGAGGGGTTAATATCTTATAGTTCATAAAATATACAAAATAAGTAGCAATATGATTAACGAGGACATGTGTTCATGTTCAGTATGTAGTGTCTCTACTTTAAAGAGTCCTCTCCTGCTGATGTTCAGGTGTATATCAGTATGTAGTGTCTCTACTTTAAAGAGTCCTCTCCTGCTGATGTTCAGGTGTATATCAGTATGTAGTGTCTCTACTTTAAAGAGTCCTCTCCTGCTGATGTTCAGGTGTGTATCAGTATGTAGTGTCTCTACTTTAAAGAGTCCTCTCCTGCTGATGTTCATGTGTATATCAGTATGTAGTGTCTCTACTTTAAAGAGTCCTCTCCTGCTGATGTTCAGGTGTATATCAGTATGTAGTGTCTCTACTTTAAAGAGTCCTCTCCTGCTGATGTTCAGGTGTATATCAGTATGTAGTGTCTCTTCTTTAAAGAGTCCTCTCCTGCTGATGTTCAGGTGTATATCAGTATGTAGTGTCTCTACTTTAAAGAGTCCTCTCCTGCTGATGTTCAGGTGTATATCAGTATGTAGTGTCTCTACTTTAAAGAGTCCTCTCCTGCTGATGTTCAGGTGTATATCAGTATGTAGTGTCTCTTCTTTAAAGAGTCCTCTCCTGCTGATGTTCAGGTGTATATCAGTATGTAGTGTCTCTACTTTAAAGAGTCCTCTCCTGCTGATGTTCAGGTGTATATCAGTATGTAGTGTCTCTTCTTTAAAGAGTCCTCTCCTGCTGATGTTCAGGTGTATATCAGTATGTAGTGTCTCTACTTTAAAGAGTCCTCTCCTGCTGATGTTCAGGTGTATATCAGTATGTAGTGTCTCTACTTTAAAGAGTCCTCTCCTGCTGATGTTCAGGTGTATATCAGTATGTAGTGTCTCTACTTTAAAGAGTCCTCTCCTGCTGATGTTCAGGTGTATATCAGTATGTAGTGTCTCTACTTTAAAGAGTCCTCTCCTGCTGATGTTCAGGTGTATATCAGTATGTAGTGTCTCTACTTTAAAGAGTCCTCTCCTGCTGATGTTCAGGTGTATATCAGTGTGTAGTGTCTCTACTTTAAAGAGTCCTCTCCTGCTGATGTTCAGGTGTATATCAGTATGTAGTGTCTCTACTTTAAAGAGTCCTCTCCTGCTGATGTTCAGGTGTATATCAGTATGTAGTGTCTCTACTTTAAAGAGTCCTCTCCTGCTGATGTTCAGGTGTATATCAGTATGTAGTGTCTCTACTTTAAAGAGTCCTCTCCTGCTGATGTTCAGGTGTATATCAGTATGTAGTGTCTCTACTTTAAAGAGTCCTCTCCTGCTGATGTTCAGGTGTATATCAGTATGTAGTGTCTCTACTTTAAAGAGTCCTCTCCTGCTGATGTTCAGGTGTATATCAGTATGTAGTGTCTCTACTTTAAAGAGTCCTCTCCTGCTGATGTTCAGGTGTATATCAGTATGTAGTGTCTCTACTTTAAAGAGTCCTCTCCTGCTGATGTTCAGGTGTATATCAGTATGTAGTGTCTCTACTTTAAAGAGTCATCTCCTGCTGATGTTCAGGTGTATATCAGTGTGTAGTGTCTCTACTTTAAAGAGTCCTCTCCTGCTGATGTTCAGGTGCATATCAGTATGTAGTGTCTCTACTTTAAAGAGTCCTCTCCAGCTGATGTTCAGGTGTATATCAGTATGTAGTGTCTCTACTTTAAAGAGTCCTCTCCTGCTGATGTTCAGGTGTATATCAGTGTGTAGTGTCTCTACTTTAAAGAGTCCTCTCCTGCTGATGTTCAGGTGTACATCAGTATGTAGTGTCTCTACTTTAAAGAGTCCTCTCCTGCTGATGTTCAGGTGTATATCAGTATGTAGTGTCTCTACTTTAAAGAGTCCTCTCCTGCTGATGTTCAGGTGTATATCAGTATGTAGTGTCTTTACTTTAAAGAGTCCTCTCCTGCTGATGTTCAGGTGTATATCAGTATGTAGTGTCTCTACTTTAAAGAGTCCTCTCCTGCTGATGTTCAGGTGTATATCAGTATGTAGTGTCTCTACTTTAAAGAGTCCTCTCCTGCTGATGTTCAGGTGTATATCAGTATGTAGTGTCTCTACTTTAAAGAGTCCTCTCCTGCTGATGTTCAGGTGTATATCAGTATGTAGTGTCTCTACTTTAAAGAGTCCTCTCCTGCTGATGTTCAGGTGTATATCAGTATGTAGTGTCTCTACTTTAAAGAGTCCTCTCCTGCTGATGTTCAGGTGTATATCAGTATGTAGTGTCTCTACTTTAAAGAGTCCTCTCCTGCTGATGTTCAGGTGTATATCAGTATGTAGTGTCTCTACTTTAAAGAGTCCTCTCCTGCTGATGTTCAGGTGTATATCAGTATGTGGTGTCTCTACTTTAAAGAGTCCTCTCCTGCTGATGTTCAGGTGTATATCAGTATGTAGTGTCTCTACTTTAAAGAGTCCTCTCCTGCTGATGTTCAGGTGTATATCAGTATGTAGTGTCTCTACTTTAAAGAGTCCTCTCCTGCTGATGTTCAGGTGTATATCAGTATGTAGTGTCTCTACTTTAAAGAGTCCTCTCCTGCTGATGTTCAGGTGTATATCAGTATGTAGTGTCTCTACTTTAAAGAGTTCTCTCCTGCTGATGTTCAGGTGTATATCAGTATGTAGTGTCTCTACTTTAAAGAGTCCTCTCCTGCTGATGTTCAGGTATATATCAGTATGTAGTGTCTCTACTTTAAAGAGTCCTCTCCTGCTGATGTTCAGGTGTATATCAGTATGTAGTGTCTCTACTTTAAAGAGTCCTCTCCAGCTGATGTTCAGGTGTATATCAGTATGTAGTGTCTCTACTTTAAAGAGTCCTCTCCTGCTGATGTTCAGGTATATATCAGTATGTAGTGTCTCTACTTTAAAGAGTCCTCTCCTGCTGATGTTCAGGTGTATATCAGTATGTAGTGTCTCTACTTTAAAGAGTCCTCTCCTGCTGATGTTCAGGTGTGTATCAGTATGTAGTGTCTCTACTTTAAAGAGTCCTCTCCTGCTGATGTTCAGGTGTATATCAGTATGTAGTGTCTCTACTTTAAAGAGTCCTCTCCTGCTGATGTTCAGGTGTATATCAGTATGTAGTGTCTCTACTTTAAAGAGTCCTCTCCTGCTGATGTTCAGGTGTATATCAGTATGTAGTGTCTCTACTTTAAAGAGTTCTCTCCTGCTGATGTTCAGGTGTATATCAGTATGTAGTGTCTCTACTTTAAAGAGTCCTCTCCTGCTGATGTTCAGGTGTATATCAGTATGTAGTGTCTCTACTTTAAAGAGTCCTCTCCTGCTGATGTTCAGGTGTATATCAGTATGTAGTGTCTCTACTTTAAAGAGTTCTCTCCTGCTGATGTTCAGGTGTATATCAGTATGTAGTGTCTCTTTACTTTAAAGAGTCCTCTCCTGCTGATGTTCAGGTGTATATCAGTATGTAGTGTCTCTACTTTAAAGAGTTCTCTCCAGCTGATGTTCAGGTGTATATCAGTATGTAGTGTCTCTACTTTAAAGAGTCCTCTCCAGCTGATGTTCAGGTGTATATCAGTATGTAGTGTCTCTACTTTAAAGAGTCCTCTCCTGCTGATGTTCAGGTGTATATCAGTATGTAGTGTCTCTACTTTAAAGAGTCCTCTCCTGCTGATGTTCAGGTGTATATCAGTATGTAGTGTCTCTCCTGGGACATGTCTCTATGCTTCAAAAAGCTCTTTATTTTTCTCATACTGCCTGTGCTGCAGCACCTCTTTTCACCCTCTGTCTGAAACCAGAGCCCAGTCTGCTCTGATTGGTTAGCTGGCCGGCTCTGTTGTGATTGGTGAACCGCTTAGAGATGTCCCGCCCCTTAGCCTATCACGTACTATGTGTTGGAGCGCTAGCCAATAGAAGCGTGAGTGTGACAAAAGTGATGTCACTATGTTACAGAAGTTAAGGGATAGTTTTGATGTGGGTGTTTTCCCATCGTATTCCATGTGCTCAAGTCAAAGCACTGAATGTAAATATGATGGTGTTTTGTTGGACAGTAAAGAGAGATGTATTGGTCGAATAAAGGTCAGAAATAAACCAGCTGAAAGAGAGATAAAACAATACAAATAAAGTGTAAAGGTTTACGACTCTCCGCAGAGTGAAAGGTTAAATAAAGTTTTAAAAGTGAAATACAACAGCTACAATAAAGTGTGTGCCTTGCTACACGGTGAGGAATAATAATGATAACAGGAGACAGAAGTGTATTTTAGTCTCTGTTACTGAGTGTTTACAGCATGCTGGAAGGATGTGGTGTGACAGGTGTGTACGGATGTTTTAATAAGCTTTGACATCTTTTTGGGGATTTCCACAGATATTTATTCGAACTGACGTCAATTCATCGTGACTACTTCCTGCGTCACAAAGGAGAACGATTTCAGAGCCACCTTTAAGGCCTGCAGTCGATGAATATTTGATACTGAAAACATCTGGGCCAAATGTTGTTTCCCTGATGGAGCCTGAAACATATGTGTGAATATACAAAGCTGTTAGAAATTAAAATCAATGTTTTGATAGCAATTTTCTTTTTAAATATACCTGTAAGAGGACTCAAGTGCACTAACCAGTGGTGCACATCAAAGTGACTATGAAAAGGACATATGCAAAGTAATCAAGAAGCAGACTGATATAACAGAAATGCTTGTGAAACATCAGCAGCTCGCCCTTCTCCCACAGCGTGATATTCCTGTTTTGTATGGTAACCTGCTCGACTTCAGATCCTTTCTTAAGGCATTCCAACACACAGTCAGCTCCAGAACAGACAATGCTGCAGATAAGATGTACTTCCTGGAACAGTATACAAGAGGTGATCCCAAAGACATATGCCCCCCGACCGTGGTTTTCAGAGAGCTATCGACATGTTGGAAGACCGCTACGGCAACCCACTGAAGATTGCCACCGCTTTGATGGAAAAGGTGCTAAAATGGCCGCAAATAAAACCAGAGGACTCACAAGCACTCAACAAGTTTTCCCTATTCCTTTTAAGTTGCAGAAACGCCCTGGAGGATGTGAATTACACGGAGGAGCTGGATAACCCTACACATATGAGAGTTATCGTCTCGAAGTTACCCTATAAATTCATAGAAAGATGGAAGTTGCTGGCATTCAAGATCCAAGAAAGGAGCCAGAGAAGAGTGAGATTCAAAGACTTGGTCGACTTCGTGGACGAACAAGCCAAAATCCTGGCTGACCCTCTCTTTGGTGACCTGCAGGGATCTGCTGCCGAAGCGAAAAGCAGGAACGTTTTACAAATGGGGAAAAATACCAGAAGTGAAAGGATTAAAGGAAACATCTTTGCAACCAGTGTGGCCACATCAACAGAGGAAGATAGATGTCAAGTAATGTTGCCTTCATGAAGCCATGTTTGTTCTGCAAAAAGGACCACGCACTATTGGAGTGCCATCAGATTGCAGAACAACCTCTTAAAGACAAGGTGGTGGCGAAGTCGATAGGGACTTGGCTTGGCAACTGGAAGGTCACCAGTTCAAGTCCCGGCAAGACCAAGTGCCACCGAGGTGTCACTGAGAAAGGCACCGTTCCCCACACTGCTCCCCGGGTGCCGTTCAAAATGGCAGCACACTGCTCCTAACACTAGGATGGGTCAAATGCAGAGAAACAACTTCCCCACGAGGGATTAATAAAAGTCCATCTTATCTTAAATGGAAATCTGGACTATGTTTTGGATGCCTAGTTAAAGGGCACGTGAGTAAAGACTGCAAAAAGAGAATGACATGCCAAACATGTTCAGAAAGACACCCAAGCTTGCTACACATTCATAGAATAGACAATGTTTCCAATCATGCACGTGCAGAAAGCCAAGAGGCGGCCAGGTCAGACAACACAGTAGTTTCAAGTGCACTGGTGAGCGTAAACCAGGAGACTACTACCTGTGAAGGGGCCGGAGATAGATGTGTTCTTGCGATTCTTCCGGTCTACATCAAAGCAAAGACAGGAAGCAAGCGTGTGAAAACCTACGCCTTCGTGGACCCTGGGAGCTCTGTGAACATTTTGCACAGACTGTTTAGCAAGGCAGCTAAACCTGCAGGGAAAAGGAGCGCAGCTTGTCCTCACAACAATGAGCTCAACCAAACAAGTGAAAAGTTCTCTGCTGAGAGATTTGGAGGTATGTGGAATCAAAGAAGATAAGTTTATCAGCTTAAAAAAGGTGTTCACGCAACAGAGCATCCCAGTAACAAAGGATCATATTCCTCTTCAGAAAGACATTGAAACATGGCCACACCTCCTGGAAGTAGAGCTGCCGTGCATCGCTGCTGAGATGGGACTCCTAATTGGAAATGACGTGTATGAAGCTTTCGAGCCATGGAAAGTCCTTCACAGTCAGAACAACGGCCCATATGCCGTAAAGACGGTCCTTGGCTGGACTATTAACGGCCCACTTAAAGAACAAGAAGACAGAGAGCCAGAGGACGGTGAGCAGCACCAAGTCACAATCAACCGGATTGCAGAAGAGACTGTGGAAAGGCTACTCATACAGCAATACAATGCAGACTTTCCTGAGCATTGCTACATTCATCAGCTCTGTGTCCAGCTCAATCCATCATGCTGAAGGACATTATTACATCAATCTACAAAGACATCATTGGTCAGCTTGCCAAACAATAAGTATGCTGCAGTGCAGAGAGCGATTAACCTAAAGAAGAGACACACCAAAAAACCAGAATACACAGACTGTGTTAGTGACCTGCTAAACAAGGGATATGCAGTCAAGGTGCCAGAGACACAACTGAGCCAGCAAGACGACAGAGTGTGGTATATCCCACACCATCAGGGTCCTGACCTTACGAGCTCCCTCATCGGAGTCCTGACACGTTTTAGACAAGAGCATGTTGCAATGATGGCAGACATAGAAGCCATGTAAGTCAGAGTCCCAGAAGAGGATACGGACCTCCTACGCTTTTTGTGGTGGTCTAATAGAGACCTCACACAAGAAATGGTTGATTACAAAATGGTTGTACACATTTTCGGCGCCACCTCGTCTGCCAGCTGTGCTAACTTTGCCTTAAGAAGAGCAGCAGAAGAAAACAGGACTGCGGCATCAACTCAGGCCGTAGAGACAGTTCTGAGGAACTTTTACGTTGATGACTGTTTAAAGTCAGTCAGTGGTGACTCTGAAGCCATTGCCCTGGGCAAAGACCTCATGTCCTTGTGCACCTCAGAAGGCTTTCACCTTACCAAATGGACAAGCAATAGCCGAGCCTTCTTGAAAACTATTCCAGAGAGTGAAAGAGCCAAAAGATATGGAGTATTGTTTACATACTACCCGAGCCATACACATAGAGGTCGCTCACACACTTGACACAGACTCCTGTATAAATGCTCTGCTTCGCTTCATGTGCAGAAGAGGCCAATTGTCGCTTATGAGATCCGACAACGGCACCAACCTAGTCAGCACAGACAAAGAATTACGGCCAGCTATGCAGCAGTGAAGCCAACATGCAGGAAGCTCTTGCTCAGAAAGGAATCCAGTGGATTTCCAACCCTCCTGCTGGACCTCACTTCGGTGGAGTATGGGAGAGACAAGTGAAATCCGTAAAAAAAAAGGTCTTAAAGTCTGTCCTTCATGAGCAAACAATTGACGACGAGTGTCTTCAGACGGTGTTGTGTGAAGTTGTGGCCATACTTAATGACAGACCTTTGACCACATCATCTGATGACCCAAAGGACTTTGAACCGCTGACGCCAAATCATCTGCTATTATTAAAGAAACAGCCATTGCTCCCTCCAGGACTAAGTTGCAAGGATGACTGCTACACACGTCGCAGATGGAAGCAGACGCAGTACATATCAGACCTGGAAAAGGTGTGTGCGTGAGTACCTGCCTGACCTACAGGCACCTGGGCACATTGTCATGATCCTGGACGACAACGCCCCTCGGAGCTCGTGGCTTCTGGGAAGAGTCGTGCAGACCATCACAAACTCTAAAAGGACTGGTTCGGAGAGTACTGGTTAAAACAAAATCCAGTACTTTGGAGAGGCCTGTGGAAAGGCTTTGCCTCATTTGTGAATAGGACACTTGATTCTGCCTTTTTTTTTTAAAACGTACATAAAATACGTATATTTAGTTTGTTTTATGGAAAACCTATGTCAAGGGGTGTAGGTGGATTCCTCTCCCATAAGTAAATGCAAACGTTGTTTGTTTGGAGTATAATTGAGCTATTGTTAGCCATATTTTTGTTTGGAAATTACGCAAGGCAAGGCAAACATTAAAAGAAAAACAAAAAAAGAAAGACATTCAGACAAAGGCATTTAAAAACAGTAAAAGATAATAAAAGAAACATTAAAAGAAAAACAAAAAATGAAAGACATTAAGAAAATGGCCTTTAAAATCAGTCATTAAAAAGAAAAGCTAATAAAATAAACATTAAAAGATAAAAGTTACAGTGCAGTCTAAGATATGAATAGTTCAATTATTTTACTGTTTTGTAACGTGTTATCTTGCTTATGGACAGCTCTAGTTTACGTGTTGTTATTATTTATAAAAAGCAATCGTAGGAGCGTGCTCAGGTATAAATGACGCTGCCAGCATGACACAGCAGGAAGTCTAGAGAGGAAGTTGGAAAAAGTTTTTGACCGCACACATCCGTATGACCGAGGGATCTTGTTTGTTTATTTGTTTAAATACCGTGCAAATGTTGCACGTCGGCAGTGGGCCGCCAGCTGATCTATTGCACCTCTCAATAAAGCACCTGAATGGAACAAGCAAGGTATCTGAGTCAATACTCGAGCTCGCCTCCTAGACTAAGTGGCCTTTGAACATTAATTTTCTTAGGACAATTGGCCACTACAATACCGTCAGTTTAAATGCTATTTTATTCTGGAAAAAAACGGAAGTTCTCAATACCAAGCTTTTATTCTGAAAATCCTTCATGACGACATCCGGGACTACCGTCCATTCGTATCATTAAAGTGGCTATTGACGCCGTTAACATGTATTACATATAAAGTTATGAAAGAGATAAGGAGGAGAAAAGGCATGTGGAAGTAAGCAATGAATGTAAAATGTCGAAATCCTCTGTTTAACGCGATATCGGAGGAAGCGAACAGCCAGCAAGCGGGAAGGACGAATGCTTGTGGGGTCTCTTCTGGTCGGCCGACCACAGAGAGGGAGCTCTTGACATCCCTCTCTCTGAATCATCTTCTGCTTGTAACATCACAGCGCCATTTAATTAAAGTACCATTTGAACCTTCTCAGAGACTCCATTTAGTCTCCTTTTAAAGCTTCTCTGCTGGACGCGAGAATAATGAACACAGCATAACAAAGCCTACAAACTGCATAAAGGCTGTCAGTGCATTATATCATATACCATGGATCTGTTCGTCAGTCGAAAACACGGAGTAAGAACTGATGAGCAAACAACTACATATTAAACAGGCCCTGTTATGCTTTTTAGGGTTTCCCCCTTTCCTGGTTTGAGTTATATACTGCAGCTCCCTCCTGGCTGGTCTACCTGCATGTGCCATCCGACCTCTGCAGCTCATCCAGAATACAGTGGCTCGTCTGGTCTTCAACCTTCCTAAATTCTCCCACACCACGCCGCTCCTCCGCTCCCTCCACTGGCTTCCGATAACTGCTAGAATCCACTTCAAGACATGCGTGCCATGCTGCAAATGGATCTGGCCCTTCCTACATCCAGGACATGGTTAAACCGTACACCCCAGCACGTGCTCTACGCTCTGCATCAACCAAACGGCTCGCTGCACCCTCGCTGCGAGGGGGAGCCAAGTTCCCATCAGAAAAAACACGTGGGTTTGCTATCCTGGCTCCAAAATGGTGGAATGAGCTCCCCATTGACATCAGGACAGCAGATAGCTTACACACCTTCCGGCGCAGACTGAAAACTCATCTCTCTCGACTCCACTTCGAGCGATAGAACTATTAACAAAGCACTTATATACTAATAAAGGACTGGCTTACCTAAAGCCAGTTGAGTAGCACTTGAAATGTTTTTGCTCGATGAAACCGATGTACTTTATGATTCTGTTTTTCTTCAAGTTTGTATCTTGTTGGTCGAACGCACTTATTGTAAGTCGCTTTGGATAAAAGCGTCAGCTAAATGCAATGTAATGTAATATAGCTTTGTGTGCCTGTAAATTATCAAAATGAGCAATAAAATGCTCACTTTTTGTGTGAAACAATTTACATTCAGCATATTGTATTACCAACTGATGAACATGATTCAACCCTTAGATGCATAAGTGGGTCTTTTTTGACCCGGTGAGGTGGTTTTCTTAGAGTATCTTTGTAATTACATTTTTTTATCATTTCATATTCCAGCTATTCCTCAAAAAACATGTTTTGGATATCATGCCATTCACATTTTTAATGTACATTTTAAGAAATTGTAGTTTTTGTATTACTACCCCAAGCTTCTATAAGTGGGTCAAAAATGCATGAATTTTCTATGGGAACCTTTGATTCTAATCACCTGTTGCTGTCAGGAATACATTCACTGTGGACCACACAGACTACATCACACGTGACACCTCTCAGGAAGATTATTTCACACAGCAAGATCTGAAACCTGTCAGTATAATAATAATAATAATACATTATATTTGTTTAGGGCGTTTCAAGGACTCAAAATCGCTTTACAATCTAAGGGAAGGTTAGGGTGGGGGGTAGAGGACTATCAAACTTGATCAACCGGCATGGATTGATGGGGGGGGGGCTAGTAGACAAGAGGAGAAGAGATGAGTCTTGAAAAGGGACTGGGATACTGTGAGGGTCTCAGAATAGCGGAGATCTTTGCATCGATATGTTCAAAACGTTTTTTTTCAAAATGTAAACAAAAATTAAAAAATTCTAAATAGTGAAAAATTAAATATAACATATTTTTAGTGTGAACCAAAATATAAAACTAAATATTATACAAGTGATTTTTCTTAACCAAATGAAAAAAATTGGTCAAAAAAATGACCAAAATGGCATAAAAAGTTAAAAACACACATTATTCTAATACGGGTCCTTTTTGACCTTATGGAAGAGTGTGGGTCCAGTCACTCTAAGGACATCTAAGGGCTAATCTGCATCCAGTGCATGAGTATATGCTTTCTGCAGAAAAACAGAAGCTTATGGAATAAAGAACGGAAAGATAGATCTTTATTGACCCTCCGAGGGGGAAATTCAGCTTTTTTATAAAACACATGCATTCTTTTGGGATACAGTAACATACAAATACACACAGATATATTTGTGCACACAAGAACATGCATTTGTGTTGTACAGATACAATACACACAGTTATACTGTATATGCACACATGCACAACGTAGGCCCGCCTTAACCTGCCATCAGGCCCTGGGGCTCCCCTCCACGTAGCAAGTCCTCGTCGTCCTCTCCATCTCCTCCAACATCCCTCCTGTCTGTTTTTCCTCTCCCGCTACTCCATCGCTATCAGAACCAGACGGCCTACTTGGCTCCGAGGCCCCGCGGCCGGCACCGCTACCGCTCGGTACAGAACTAATCTGTCCTTCCTCCTCATCCTGGCCTACAGGTTTAAAATAACCTGTAAGCTTCGGCATGTTTTGTAATAGCTGCTTGTCTCGAAACTACTTTTCCCTCAACAATTTCCTTTTCCGAGCGCCACTCTCAAACTTTTTCTTCTCAAACTTTTTCTCCTAAACAACCTTCATCTGTCACTCAATCACTCGCAATTTGAATAAGTCACATGTGAAACATATTCTCATTCTGATTGGCTGTTAAGTGGTGCCCACTGACTGTTTCGGAGTCATCTCTGGAATCCATCGATCTGATTGATTAGCGGAGCAAATGATCAAAATACTACGGAGGGAAGATATTTTCGTTTGGATTACTGGTCTGGGGGAAGCTCACGAGTGTGTGTGTGTGTGTGTGTGTGTGTGTGTGTGTGTGTGTGTGTGTGTGTGTGTGTGTGTGTGTGTGTGTGTGTGTGTGTGTGTGTGTGTGTGTGTGTGTGTGTGTGTGTGTGTGTGTGTGTGTGTGTGTGTGTGTGTGTGTGTGTGTGTGTGTGTGTGTGTGTGTGTGTGTGTGTGTGTGGGTGTGGTGTGTGTGTTGTTGTGCCTGCTGTGACGTCAAGTTACTCCGTTCTCCGCTTGTAATTATGCCGAAGCTTCAAAGCTGTATTTATCATCTGAATTTGCCGAAACAAGTTTAATATTCTGAAAGCCAAGACTTTGTTTATTTGAAACCAGATGAAAACAAACTGTAACGGACCCTGCCGTGTTATCTATGATTACTATACGCCTTACATTCATAATGTCAGCCGGAGGGAGGGGGAGTGAGTGGCGAGTGAGAGCTGTCATCTTCCCTTTACAAGCTTCAAAAATGTATTTATCGTGTGATTTTGGAAATAAAAGTTTCATATTCTGAAAGCCAAGACTTTGTTTATTTAAATGTTTTTTAAAAACATCCGAAATAAAAAACTTTTTTTTTTGTATCTACATTTTTTTATCATGTTTTATTGGCTCATTATCTCCTTAGGCCCCTGGGCTTCAGCCCAGGTCAGCCCGTGCATTAAGGCGGCCTGCATTGAGAGGATTCAGAGCGAAGTCTAGCTAGCCGGTAGCAGTTGGGGGTTCGGTGACTTGCTCAAGGGCACCTCGGCAGTGATCCCTATAGACTGAAGCCCTGCCGTCCTTGTAGAAGAAGAACAATGTGGGGAAGAGCAGTGATGGACACTGTGTCAGATGGACAAAGAGTGAGCGCCAGCAGTAGAATCACAAACCTCATGGGCAGAAAATGGAAAGGAATAACCAGCCACTGTGTTTGATTGACAGCTGATCTCTCTGGAGAAAGCTCAGCAGTGAGTGCTTAGCAACAAAAATGGAGCTGAAAAAAAGGAAATAAAACCGGATGTCACGGATTACCTCTTCAAAAAGGATTCTCATTTCCAACACATCCATTCTCATCAGTGTGAGGGCTGCAGATCTCACTGTGCACACATCAATATATCTGTTTTTTAAAGTGGACCTATCATGCTATATTTGAATAATATATTGCAGGGCCATACCTATATAAAACGTGTCTGGGCAATTTCTTTTTCAAAATACCAAACAGATCATGCATTTTAGCCATGCCTCATTTCGCTCTATTTGCTTTTTTTAGCCCTGTTTTTGCAGGGGCTGAATCTGTGAGAAGTCTTCTTCGCTGCTTTTGTGGCAGACTACAGCGCCACCTACAGGCCTGGCATATGTACTACAGCGTCTCCAGCGCTTTCGAACGGCAATGGCCGTGGCTGTCTCCTCCTGATAGGTGGAGAGTTGCCCATATAGGCGGAGCTCCTCGTTTCTGACGTCAGAGATATTTCAAATCTGTATCAGTCTGGATCAGATCCGTTGCAGCCCCCCCCCCCCCCCCAAAAGTGCATTTTGCATTATAGGTCCCCTTTAAAGGACACGCAATACATTTCCCCCCCATCATCATCATCATCCCCCCGCTGCCACGTCCCTTCCTGTTGTGATTTCTTTTTTTCGTGCTTGCTTGTTTGCTGTTATTTTTTCCTGCCGTCATGTGTCAGTGTTCCTGTCAGCTCGAGGTGGGGGGAAGGGGTAACAGTCACATGCAATACTGCGTTAATTGGTGTCACTTCACCGAGGGGTGGAGGGTGCTGTCACAGTAGCGCCCCTACCCCTCTTTGTCCCTGACAGTGTAATTAGTATTTCTGAGCTGCAAATACGCACAGTTACTGTGTTGGAGCATGTGTGATGTGTGCGTGTGCGTGTGCGTGTGCGTGTGCGTGTGTGTGTGTGTGTGTGTGTGTGTGTGTGTGTGTGTGTGTGTGTGTGTGTGTGTGTGTGTGTGTGTGTGTGTGTGTGTGTGTGTGTGTGTGTGAGAGGGTGTGAGTAAAAGGGGAGGTCGTAAACATATGTGTGCATGGCTAGAAGGACAGAGGGCTTTACAAAGCAGGGGGGGGGGGGTGCAGGGGCGGATGGAAAATGCCCCAATGAATTATGGGTCATCAACCCCTTTGCTGCTGCTAATCACCACCATACCCCCCCCCCCCCCCCATCGACCCCCACCACTGCAGCTCTTTCTACTGAATCTTAATTCATCCAATCAGCAGCAGCGCTCTCATTACTGACTGCTTTTGGTTTCTGGATAATAACAGCATCTGACCATTTTAGAGAATATCCACCATATGTGAAACTGTATTTATTTATTAAAATAAGAAAAGAGACATTTGTAATCTCTAGTTCAACACCAAACTGTGCTCGGTTTCTGTTTACAAGTTGTTGCAGTTTTGAAGCTTCTTTGCTATTCTGGGCCTTCGAGCTAAAGCAGGAACTTCAGTTTTATATTTTTTTAACTAAAGCCCTATTCTTTTCTTTTTCTCAGGAACTAGATACCTTCAGAGGAACTCGTTTGGTTTCAGCCACAGGGATCAGGGTCTCAAATATGTTCCGGTGACCATTTGTTACCCTCCCAGAAGTGTTTGTTCGGAGTGGAAGTTCTTTCAAAAGTACAGGAACTTAGGGATGGGATTTGCAGAGTGGGATTTTTTTAATTGGTCGCAACTTCTTTGCTCGTTTCAGACGGACTGTTTCGCCAACTGTTTGAATGTTTCTTCAGACTGGGGCTGCTCGATTATGGCAAAAATCATAATCTCATAATTATTTGGGTCAATAATTGTAATTATTATTATTCATTGACTTTGAAAACATCCATTTATTGGAGAAAAACAGTATGTTTTTAACGGTTGATTACCCTGAACTTTAAGTATAATTCAACTGAAAAACCAAAAAATAATAATACAAAATAATCGTTTTATTTCGATTACGTTGTTTTCGTAATTGTTGCAATCCATAATCGTAATCACGATTAAAATACGATTAATTGAGCAGCCCTACTTCAGACTATAGTGAAAATGGAGAGAACAATAGACTGACGAAACATTTTTGTAGTCCCTTAGCCTTCAAAATGCATCCAACTTTAGGGGGAAATGTAGCTTATGAGTCGGGGACTTCCTTTGAAAAGCAGTCTCCGGCTTCTATAACGGTTCCTCGGTGCTTGTAAAGGTTTCTCCGATCAAACAGAGCTATAAAATGTCCCTATTGCACATTTTGTCTTGCTCCCAACCAACTCTAAAGACCGCTATGGGAAGAGGCCAAGAATAACAGCTGATAATGAGACTTTTGTAAGGGAGAGGAGGAGGCAACAGACAGGTCTTTGTATCTCTGGTCTGGTGGTTTCCTGTCACCTGATTGTGATGATTGAATGGCCGTTGAACTCAAGACACACACAGGTGAAAGGGAAGCGTGGAAAACACCCTGAGCTCGTTCGTTTCTTTGTTTTATGGGTATGGGTCGCCACAATTCAGTGAATATTGAATAAGTTGGAAAGCCAAGTGCCTTCACATTGTTTAAAAGTCATTGCCAATAGTTTCTTATGGGAAATAAACCTTTAATTTCTCATACACCGAAAGTAGCATTAAAAAAGCAATTTATATCCATTGCTTTGTTTCTGATGTTCACTAAACAGATCACACATAATTCATTAGCTCATGACTCACAGATAGGCATCCAGGTTTGTTGTGTTTTTATTGTTTTCTGCAGACGTCTCCTGCTTCGGAAAAGATTTAATATCACTGAATTAAATAAATACCCACATGTCCGCTTCAAGGTTAGTAGCATTTCATTCACAGATAATGGAACTCTTCATGAGTATTGGCTCCTAGCGATCTTGACATTTTCTTGACATTATTATCTTGACATTTCTTCTACTCCTCATCTGTACCTTGGACAAACGAGACCTGCTGGAAAACTGATGTTAAGGTCTGGGACGATTAGTCTTTTAATAACCGATATTTAACTCTAGATATTCGGGGGGAAAAAATCAATATTTCTATTCATTAAACAAATGGAAAAAAAAACGTCTCTCGGACCGCTCCGGAGGGATGGCAGACGGACGCAGTAAAATATTTAATCACCGCTCTTTAAAAGCTCACAGATTTATTCACCCGCACTGTACGGGCTGCGAAATGGCGCTATGTGATCTGTTTAAATACCACCCTTGATCCGCCCTGGGCAAGAGGGCTTCTGGCTGCTTTTGTAACGTGACTCGCGGTTTAACTGCCCACCAGCGATGAGACAGAGAGTTACAGAGGAAGTTCAGCCCAATGTGAGCCAGCCAGAGATGGCTAAAGTGCACACATGCTTTACTTAAGTAGAAGTACAGATACTCGTGTTTAAAAATACTCTAGTAAAAGTAGAAGTACTGATTAAACTTCTTTACTCAAGTCAAAGTAAAGAGGCTTTGAAGTGTACTTCAGTAAAAAGTACCCATAACTAGCAGCTGTTTTAAAGAGTACCTGACCTCCCTTTATATTAATAGAACAATAATGTCATTGTTAGCTAATGAATGTTTCCATGCTGAACAACGGCAACATGACAACGTTTCCATTGGTCCCTCTTCTTTAGAGAAGACCAGGAAGTGATGGATACACGGATCGTGTTCAAATCAATAGGCACGCAATGACTCTAAAGAATAATGATCAGGCACCAAACACACATTCAGACTAAAGGAACCAGCTGTTTGGGAAATGAGAGAAGTAGAAAGTACAGGTATTTGAGTTCAACATGTGAGAAGTAGAAAGTACAGGTATTTGAGTTCAACGTGTAAGAAGTAGAAAGTACAGGTATTTGAGTTCAACGTGTAAGAAGTAGAAAGTACAGGTATTTGAGTTCAACATGTAAGAAGTAGAAAGTACAGGTATTTGGGTTCAACATGTAAGAAGTAGAAAGTACAGGTATTTGGGTTCAACATGTAAGAAGTAGAAAGTACAGGTATTTGAGTTCAACATGTAAGAAGTAGAAAGTACAGGTATTTGAGTTCAACATGTAAGAAGTACAAAGTACAGGTATTTGAGTTCAACATAGTAGAAAGTACAGGTATTTGTGTTCAACATGTAAGAAGTAGAAAGTACAGGTATTTGAGTTCAACATGTAAGAAGTACAAAGTACAGGTATTTGAGTTCAACATGTGAGAAGTACAAAGTACAGGTATTTGAGTTCAACATGTAAGAAGTAGAAAGTACAGGTATTTGTGTTCAACATGTAAGAAGTAGAAAGTACAGGTATTTGAGTTCAACATGTAAGAAGTAGAAAGTACAGGTATTTGTGTTCAACATGTAAGAAGTAGAAAGTACAGGTATTTGAGTTCAACATGTAAGAAGTAGAAAGTACAGGTATTTGTGTTCAACGTGGAAGAAGTAGAAAGTACAGGTATTTGTGTTCAACATGTAAGAAGTAGAAAGTACAGGTATTTGTGTTCAACATGTAAGAAGTAGAAAGTACAGGTATTTGTGTTCAACGTGGAAGAAGTAGAAAGTACAGGTATTTGTGTTCAACATGTAAGAAGTAGAAAGTACAGGTATTTGTGTTCAACATGTAAGAAGTAGAAAGTACAGGTATTTGTGTTCAACATGTAAGAAGTAGAAAGTACAGGTATTTGTGTTCAACATGTAAGAAGTAGAAAGTACAGGTATTTGTGTTCAACATGTAAGAAGTAGAAAGTACAGGTATTTGTGTTCAACATGTAAGAAGTAGAAAGTACAGGTATTTGAGTTCAACATGTAAGAAGTAGAAAGTACAGGTATTTGAGTTCAACATGTAAGAAGTAGAAAGTACAGGTATTTGTGTTCAACATGTAAGAAGTAGAAAGTACAGGTATTTGTGTTCAACATGTAAGAAGTAGAAAGTACAGGTATTTGTGTTCAACGTGGAAGAAGTAGAAAGTACAGGTATTTGTGTTCAACGTGGAAGAAGTAGAAAGTACAGGTATTTGTGTTCAACGTGGAAGAAGTAGAAAGTACAGGTATTTGTGTTCAACATGTGAGAAGTAAAAGTAAAAAGTCAGAAAAAAAAGTACTGGAGTAAAGTACTGATACCAGAACAATGTACTTAAGTACAGTAACGAAGTATTTGTACTCCACTACTTCCCACCTCTGATGGCTGGTGACCCCCCGGGGAGAGTGAAGCAGTCGATCCCCCACCAACCTAATCACTCCCACTAAAAAGTGGTTCTCATGTGTTATTCACATGCCCTTAAGGACCCAATGAAGGCTTATCCACAGCCTCTCTGTAACTCCTACAGGACTGTGAAGCAGCTGGAGGGCGTCTGTTTGAGAGACCTTCTTTTGATCAGACATTTTACTACTTTTAAAAGTCTTGTTGGAGGAAATACTCAGGTCCTTTACCGAAGTAAAAGTAAAACGTATGTGTTCTTAAAATACATTGGGTTGAGGGGGGGTTACTTTAAAAATCTAATATGTTACAATAACTATTTTCCTAATCTGTATCAAAATCTAAAAGTAATGTAACCTTTGGATTAGCTCAATATCAAAAGCAATGCAAATGAAAACAAGAGTAAATGTACTGAGTTACTTTCCTCCACTGTCAAACACACTTTTCTGTGACCTTGCGTGGTGAGTTTCGTTGAGTGTCTCTTTGATAAATGTCAGAGGTCCGCAGTCACCATGTGTTGTTCCTGCGATTGTTTACTTGTGTTTGATGGATGTGACGCTGTAGTCCTTGTGACAAACAGAGACCCTCAGGCCCCTCTTCTGATGTCAAGACAAAGCCTCGATGACGAACACATGACGAAGGCTGGAGAACAATGTCAGACGTGATTTGTAACCTGAGAAACATGAAGGAGATTGTTGTTTACTTACAGGAGAAACCGCCAGTAGCGTGGCGTGGGGACAAAATGAGGGGAAGCCAATAATACGTCCTTTCTTTTGGTTCAGTTTACACACATTTGTATCAGATGCAGGACTTACACACGCCTGTTATCTAACTGACAGGTCCGCACGCACTCTCCAGCCCAAACTCTAATAAGCATTCATTCACAAACTAAATCAGGAGACCTTTAACGTTTTACGTCCGATTCGCTCCTTTGTTCCTCGCTGTACACAGCTCCAGTTTGGGCATCGGGCTGTCATCAGATTGTATTTGTTGTTGCTGCTGTAGGGGAAATTTAGTACAATTATTTTTGATTAAATACTCCAAATCTCCACCCTCCATAATTGCACTTGCTTCAGTTGCTTGCTACTTTCTAACGGCGGTGAGAGTGGTGCAGTGACGCTATCTATCTTCTATCGATTCGATTTATGATTAGAAAATTATAAAAGTAGAGTACTTATGTGGATATTATCCGACTGAACACAACTTGCATTTATCTAACAGGTTCATTTTCCACTGACCTTATTTCGAGCTATTTTCCAAAACCCTATGGAGAAATCCCATTGTTTTTTTGTCGAGGGAAACCGAGCGCAGCTTACTTCCGGGTTTTAGGACGGAAGCCAGCTGCCTCTGGCTTCCCTCGGCATGGCCCTGACCAATCACAGGTTGGCAGGGGCATGACGTGAGCCTTGTCTGATTGGTCAATCCCTCCATTTTTTTCACCAAGGGAATTTCGGCTGGCCTCATCTCGCAACAGAGAGTGCAATCTACTGTTTCACCATAACATCTAGAGGGGCGCTGTTTCACTCTTTGTAAACTACTCAATGAGAATTGGGGAGAGACGGACCGGCAGAAACACACAACAAAGAATTTCCGAAACTAAACGAAGTGTTCTTACTTATTTATTACAATTCTAACTACAATCCGAAAAAACAGGGCTTCCCTTGGCCTCCAGGAGAAAACGCCACAGGAAACCGTGGCCTCGTGTGCTTTTTCTGATGTAGGGAAAAACAGCTGAGGAGAAAAACAAAGAAAAACACTCAAGTTCATTGATGTTATAGTCGAGCCCTGAAGTCACGAATGATTCAGAGTCAAGTGTACAAGTGTTTGTTTGAGAGACTTAAAGTAAGTCCTCTGTTCAATTCACAAATAGAGCAAAATGTTTCAGAATCAGACAACCAAAGGACATTCAGTAATTTCCTTGTAACACGAAAAACAAAAATAAATACATCATCATTGACTCTAATGGAGTTAAGCTCAAACAAATCCTGACTCTCATTTCCCTTAAAACACATTCGCCATTTTAAATGAACGGTATAAACACAGTGTTAGGAGACGGGATGCCCTCGTGGAGTACAGTAACAAAACTGAACCATTGACTTTAAATGAAAGTATTAAGTCAACAAATTTAACATAGGTTACTTGAAAGCAAAAGTTGAACCTACCATTCTTTTATTTCAACTCAATATTATTGCTTTCAACTAACCTATAGAGTTATGTGAACACGTGTCAAAACACTGTTGTTAGTTGTTTTCTATGTACACCTACAACGTTAGTGTCAACGCATCAACATGTGATCTATGCACCGCCCTTTTCAACAAAACCTTTACAAAAAGGAGGTGTGTGGCGCAGTGGATAGAGCCTTGGTGTTGGGATCAGGGAGTCACAGGTTCAAACCCCACTGCAGTCAGCATGTCGTTGTGTCCCTGAGACACTTCACCCCAAATTGCTCCTGTGGGGATTGTCCTCAGTATTGAGTGTGTAAGTCGCTTTGGATAAAAGCGTCTAACAAGTGACATGTAATGTAAAAGCTGAATTTGAATCACTCCCCCCTGCCCTGTTTTCATGCCCGGTGTGTATTAAGGTCGTCACATGAAACCGTCATGTCCTTTGAAGTGGGAGGCAAACGTTGGTGAATAAGATCCCGTGTCCAAGAAGCATCTTTTTCAGGCATGAAGTGAGCCGGAGAGGTGCTCTCCCAGCATTTCATAAAACATTTGTAACTTCTTAAATGTTTCTTTGACAACAATTGATTGAAATGTTCTTTTTTGTCTTTGTTATCATAGTTTCTGTCTGGCAGACATGGCAACAACAAGGTGTACCCCTTATCTCTACACTATACGAATTTCAATACATTTGAAGGATTGTTAAACTCTAAAACTCACCGTGGCCTCGCAAAAACATCGGAGCGCTCAGAAAATAGACACTGGGGGCAGTAATGTTACATTATATTACATTGCATGTCACTTGATAGATGCTTTTATCCAAAGTGACCAACATACTCAATACTGTGGGCAATCCCCACGGGAGCGATTTGGGGTGAAGAGTCTCAGGGACACAACGACATGCTGACTGCAGTGGGGTTTGAACCCCGATCCGAACACCTACGGACAACCCACTACGCCACACACCCCCTGTTCCTGGAGGAGGCCCAGTCTTTATCTAAATCAGTTGGTAAAACGACTTTTTCATTAAGAAAATGGCGGTATATGGACACAGGCCCTAAAGTAGGCTTTTGTACAGGAGTAAGCATTTTCCAAAATTGAAAAAAAAACGTTATATAAAAACCCATGGTTCGTGTTGACTTGGATTTCCCTGTTCAGTCACAGTTCAGCACCCCAACTAAGTGTGTGTGCGTGTGCGTGTGTGTGTGTGTGTGTGTGTGTGTGTGTGTGTGTGTGTGTGTGTGTGTGTGTGTGTGTGTGTGTGTGTGTGTGTGTGTGTGTGTGTGTGTGTGTGTGTGTGTGTGTGTGTGTGTGTGTGTGTGTGTGCGTGTGTGTGTGTGTGTGTGCGCGTGTGTGTGTGTGTGTGTGTGCAGCAGATCAGCCCTAAGCTTCTCTGAACCTCCGGCAATTCTCCGAGAGGGATAAAGCCCGAACCATCGCACAGATCCACCTTCGCTCTTCTTCTTCTTCTTCCCCTTGATTGTCCCTTTCCGTCCCAAAGTGATGATGTTATTTTGGAGGGCGGCCATGATTCCTCTGCTGAGATAATCTTGCTCTTTTCTGAAAATTGAACCCTCCACTGCCGCTCCGACGGCTCTCTGGAGTGTTAGAGGAACCCTCTCCCACAGATGACCCCCTCCTCTCCCCACCTCAGCCACTCTCATTCTGTCAATGTTCTGTTTTGTGTACTGCTCGAAAACATTGAGATCTTTTTAAAGCACTGCAGTTTTTTTCCCCCACTCATGAATGTTTTCTCAGGAAATGGAAACTCTGCCAAGAAAAGTGTCAACACAGTTATGGACACTGCATGAGGTGGCTGTTTGCAGGATTACGACTGCACATAATAATCAGCTTGCCTTCCGGCGAGACGGCTTCAAATGGAAACAGAAGGGTGAGGAAGGGGTTCGGAGATATTGAGATGATGAGGGTGGCAGCTTAAAGAGGCTATAGCGCAGCTTACATATGGTATAACTAGTGCCATATGGTCTCATATTATCTCAGAGAACTGAAGGAAAACATATCATTGTAATGTCAAGTCCTCGTTCGGAGGTATTATGCTAATTATCAGGTGCATATTTGTATGTTGTGTCTCCACTGGGACATGTCTCAATGCTTTAATGTTCAAACAGCTCTTTATGTTTCTCATACTGCCTGTGCTTAGTGTCGTTGTGTCTGGTTTGCTGGTTACTCTCCATTTCCTTATTTGTTGTAATTGTTTTTGTTCGATCCAAATGTGCCAAAGTAAAGGTTTTAAAACAACGTGGTGTTGTTTCAGCGCTCCTTGGTACGTTTGATTATTTTAAGGTGAACACATGTTGTGAATTGAGTAAATATATATAACAGTGACTGATCATTGAAACTCTCAATGGGCTGCACACGTTATGAAATGAGAGCTATGTCCAGTTTTGGGCTTTTTTGCTTCTTGGCCTTTGTAGATTGTACATGTCCTTGCTTTATTTCACATCTATGTCTCACTGGTTTTCATAATATCAGAATCAGTCTTTTTGTCGGCTGGAAACTCATCTCCTCACATCACCCCCTCCTCTTCATCCCTCTTCTTCTTCATCCTCATATGTTCTCATCAGGAAACCCCTCTTCTTCAGCGTTTGGAGGTTGTAACCCATGACCTTTGGAGTATTGCCTTCGATACGAAGCTCGTTCTATTGGTGCGGCACGCTGGGATTTGTCAGCGATGTGGCGAGCGCTATAAATGAAAATTGATGATTGAAGTAGAAGATGTCCTCACTGAGAAGTATAGTATTTTATTATCTGGGAGATTGCAGCAAAATAACTGATGTATAAAAGCAGGGGCAATTAGAAATGAGGGATGGGCTGTTCAGACTTTGTTCCTTTTAATGGGATTACAAAAATACAAAGTTAATTAAGTATACGAGGTATATCTGTCATTCTAATGTGTTCCTACTTAAGATGTACTACTTTGTTCTTTCCCGTGCAACAAAGCCTCTTCAAATGTGGTTATTAGAGTGTTTTCAGATAGATATAGGAATATATTACTTCTATAAAAAGACTCATATAAGGCTCCTCTATCCAATTACCATAAAAGCCCTGTCACAAAGACACTGCTTTTGTTGTTTTGTTGTTCTTTTATTAAGAGGCATACAAACATTACTGTGTAGTGTATTGCACTTTCTGTTGTCATCAAGAAGCGCAAAAGGCACCATTTTGCACATGAAAAACACAAAAACAGTTCTAATTTTAGCAGGAATATAAGGCAGATCTCTCTGTCTCTAAGAGTCTCTTTGCAATTATCTAGGCATTGTGTCAGCATTGTGGGTAATCTGGGGGCGCCTCACTGCACTCAATTAGGGTGGAAAGGTTGTAACGTCACTCCTTTTCCCACGGTGCAAAAAACTAGTCTGGAAAACATTAACTTAATTCATTAAATTAATTCAATATTTCAGATAAATATGCTTCTATTAATATTTCATAGATCTGGTCTTTGATCTGTCTACATAATTATTTGTGTGATGTTAATGTTTAAAGTGTTTTTGATCGTGCTCAGGGACTGCAAATGGAAATCAGGAAATAGCTAAATATTGCATAATAATTGATTCTCTTGTTGAGATAAATGTATTTGATAATAATATGTAATACTAACATATTAGCACAAACTGACAATTACAAATATAATGTTATATAATTCAGGGCTCCCAGTTACTCTGTATTGCTTTCAAATATGTATTTTCCTGTTGAAATCAATATAACGACACTTTTTGACAGCCGCTCCTCAAAGGCATTCGTGGCGCTGAACCTCGTTGTGTGAATAGAAAGAAATAAGTTCAGGTGAGTTCATACCTCGTCTGTGTCTGAAGGAGCCGTTGACGCTCTCATTGCCTTTAACCGCCGCCGACATGAACCGATGCGGTGCTTCTGCCGCCGACATGGACCGATGCGGTGCTTCTGCCGCCGACATGGACCGATGCGGTGCTTCTGCCGCCGACATGGACCGATGCGGTGCTTCTGCCGCCGACATGGACCGATGCGGTGCTTCTGCCGCCGACATGGACCATGCGGTGCTTCTGCCGCAGACATGGACCATGCGGTGCTTCTGCCGCAGACATGGACCATGCGGTGCTTCTGCCGCCGACATGGACCGATGCGGTGCTTCTGCCGCCGCCATGGACCCATGCGGTGCTTCTGCCGCCGACATGGACCATGCGGTGCTTCTGCCGCCGACATGGACCGATGCGGTGCTTCCCTGAGCGTCAAATACCGCCGCCGATGGGAATACATTGCAGTCAGTTGAAAGCCCTTTGCGGCCGTTTATGAAGCCGAAGGAGACTCGGCGCGTCACAACTGCACGCCACGGGACCCTGACCAAGCGTCGCTATTGAACGATCAGGGAGTGAGACTGTGTTGTTAAAACAGCTGCAAAATAGAGTTTTAGAGCTGAAGCTGCCGCAGATCTGACCAATTAGAGCTGCATTTCCAATTCCTATCCTCCTGCTCCCCATCTGCTTTGTGCGGCTCAAATGATTGATTCCCATGCGTAATGTGAGCCAGCGGTCAGGAGGCTGGCGAGTCACACCCTCATGCAATTTAAACCTCATATTATGTGTGTTTTATTGGACGCTTGTGGGCAGATCACAGAACTGAATCCTTGTGCTTAACAACGGATTAAAAGCCAGGAATATGTCTGTCCTGATTTGGTTATATATATTGATATTGATTCTCCAGACAAACAGCATTATTGGTAGTTTTTTACTTACAGTATAAAGCGATACCGTATGGAACCGTAGGGGCTTGGACTGTGAGCCGTAGGGTCGCCGGTTCAAGTCACCGAAGAGACCAGAATATGGAGTGTGGGCAGCTACTTGGAGAGGTCCCAGTTCACCTCCTGCCCTGCCGTGGTGCCCTTGAGCAAGGCACCGGACAACCCCCCCACTCCCATTGCTCCCCGGGCGCTGTACAATAGCTACTAGACTCTATTCTATTAATGTTGGGCAAGTTACTTCCAAAATGTAATACAGTACATATGACTTACTACTGTTTTTTTTAAGTAATAAGTTACACTGATGTTACTTTATAACTTTTAATTCTAATATACTGCACACATTTTTGATCGTATTCTTATCGCGCTTACTTTTTTACATTTTTCGTAAACATTTATTTTAATACTTTTCAAACAGCTTTGAGAATAGTTCCGTTTTCCCATCTTCAATCCTCTTATTGTGTGTTTGTATGCACCATATAGTATCCACCAGAGCAAATCCTAGTTACCTTGGCGATAAACCTGAATCTGATGCTGCACAAACATAACGTTGTTTAGGGCTTAGATGCTTTTTGACCACAGGGCTGTTTGTGATTTAAGACCGGTGATTATTAACAACGAATCCATCAATCCGCATTGCTCTTATGAGTAGGGTAACTCGTGCTTCATACCAACAACCCATTCATCTGGATCACCCATGCTGGAAGTCTCTGCTCCAGACTCTAATATGTTTCTTTAACGCTTTAATGGATCAAAAACAAAGAAACACTCTTTACAGAGGGAGTGACAAAACGGTCACAAAACAAAACGCTCTCATGGAGGATATCACAAAAGGTCTCTCTATGGCTGCTTGGCTCTGACTGCTTGGCATGACGAACAAGACCAACTGACAACAGACAAGGGGAGACAGGACAATATATACAAGGGGTAAGTGGGAACAGGTGGAAACAATCAGACGCTGACGACGGCGGGAAACAAGAACCAAGGAAGTAAAGGCACCTGGAATGAGACAAGGAGTACAAAATAAAACAGGAAGTGAAACAAACAAATCAAACATGAACGTGACAAATACATAACAAACTAACATAATTGACGGGAAACAACAACAATAAACACTGTTGTTGTGTGTAAGCAAGGCTATAGCTATTACATGCAGCTTTCTCTTAAAGGTGGGGTAGGTAAGTTTCAGAAACCGGCTCGAGATACACTTTTTGTTATATTCCATGGAATGTTCTTAACATCCCGATAGCAATGAATATCTGAAGTGCTTTGACAAAAAATCATCTGTAGAAGCCGTAATACTGTAAAAAGTACATCCAACCCGTTTAGCCGGCCCGGCTAAAGTAACTGGATGGCCTACCTGCCTGTCAGCCTTCCATCGGGGCACACACTTACCTCTGCCCTCATTGGTCATGTGCTCGTTCGTGTGTGTTGGAGGAGGAGGGGCTCTGTGAGGAAGTGGCAGATTTTCTCCGGTTGTGTATTTTCAAATTCTAGCGCGCTCGAGCCGGTTTCTCAAACTTACCTACCCCACCTTTAATGTTCTACATAATCAATAATTTAACATTTGAGATCCTTTATTCGTTTCCAAATTTGAGATTTTTGCACTTTTTCACAATTATTAGCTCTTCGTTGTCCAGGTTGCTCCTCTTGTGAGAACGCTACACAACATCTGGTTGCAAATTCAGTCACGAACAACTTAAATATTTTAAGTGTTAGGCAGCATAACCATTTCCTTAATTGACCGTCCTGCTCCAGTCCTCGTTAATATCCAATGTGCCGTCTACCGTGTTCCTGATTGCCTTTGAATTCGTTATTTGGGTTGGTTGAGTATCAGAACTTCATGTTACTACGTTACAGTTTCAGAGTTTATTTTAAGATATTGGAAAACAGCCAGGTATGCTAACTCATCTTTATAGTTACAATTAAAGATTGCACGTCTATAGTAAAAGATTCAGCGTCCCCCAGAGTGGACTGAACCATTCTTAACATTTGTTCCTGCCAATGTCCATTAACATTATCAACACTAACAGCTTATGTTGGCCATGGGGGTTGAAATGTTATGTGTGTGTGCGTGTGTGTGTGCGTGCGTGTGTGTGCGTGTGTGTGTGTGTGTGTGTGTGTGTGTGTGTGTGTGTGTGTGTGTGTGTGTGTGTGTGTGTGTGTGTGTGTGTGTGTGTGTGTGTGTGTGTGTGTGTGTGTGTGTGTGTGTGTGTGTGTGTGTGTGTGTGTGTGTGTGTGTGTGTGTGTGTGTAATATGCAAGCTAAGTGTGATGTTGTTCTACAGTATGTGTTAACTGCAGGAGTCCAGAACCAGATGTTCCTTTGGGGATATTAGAAGTATATCTTATGTTGTTTCATTTAACTCTCATATTTCAGAAGCAGCATAAATCTATCCATGTGTATTTGATGCGCCAGAAATATTAAGGACAAAAGAAAACACTGACAATGTGCTTCAGAGTTGTTCCTGGCTGAATGTCATGAGGTGTTTGAGATGTCTTTGAGATGTGTTCACTCACATGTGTTCTTTGTTCTTCATTCATGGGGTCTGCACACACACACTCAGACATATATAAAACAGCTCATCACGTCATGCAATTAACAATTCAGTATGATTGACAACAAACATGATCACCCTTTTATTACCATCATTAAGCCAGCCATAAAATAATCAGTTGCACAGACGCAGTTCAGTTATAATTCATGGTGAATTTATGTTTTAGTTGCTTTGGAATAATAATAATTGTAAAGTGTGGGAACCCCACGGACCCGCCGAAGGGGCCGAAATCACAACATCTGCAAGCAAAAGCGTCTGAAGGCTTCTTAAGATTGAATAAACTATGAATGTTTCATATCTATGTAACAGGAAGAAACTCAGCTAACTGATTTCATTTAATTTCAAACCTTTATTTATACAGATAAATCCCATTGAGATCATTGATCTCTTTTCCAAGGGAGACCTGCTCAAGTAGTTCCACATGAAACATAAAAGCATCAATAGAACAACAAAAGGACATCATCCAGCATCATTTACAAAATTATCCACATGAACAGGTACCAATAGCTTCTGATTGAGTAGCATCCAACCGAGCTTTAAAAACATTTAGTGGCACCAGATTGTTCAGTTTCCATTTAATTTGCAGACTATTCCAAGACAGAGGAGCTGCATCTAAAAGCTGCTTCCCTAAGACAGTCCTAGCAGTTGGCACATTTAATAAAACCACAGCATTCGATCTCAGGCAGTAGCCACTTACAATTCTCCGTGAGATCAGGGAGCAGATATAAGATGGAAGTTTCCCTAGCATGGCTTTGTATATAAAAATGTCCCAGTGACTGAGCCTCCGTACAGTTAGTGAAAGCAAACCAGCCCTTGCATACAGGGTACAGTGATGGGTTAATGCTTTACAGTTTGTCACAAATCTCAGTGCACTGTGATACGCAGCATCTAACTTGACCAGGCAATGGGCAGGTGCATTCATATAGACCAGATCCCCATAGTCCAGCACAGGTCAAAGGTCACAGAGCCTTTTCCTGGCCTCAAGCGAGAAACAGGACTTGTTTCTGAAAAAGAACCCTAGCCTAACCCTCAGTTTTTTTAGCAGGTTATTGACATGAAGTTTAAAAGAGAGACAATCATCAAGCCAGATACCAAGGTATTTGTAACAGGCAACCACTTCAAGTTTTGTTCCACTGATCTGAGCTTTAACCTCAAAGCTAACGCTGAGCCTCTGAATTAGCCACGGGCAAACACATACTAAGGTCGTTAGCAAAGAACTCTAGCTATACCGATCGATACACTTATTGGATCTGCGCAAACAAGCTTAGATAACATCCTGAGAGTCCACAGATTCTAGAAGTATAAGGATCATCACTGAGCGATCTGAACTTGTGACAGGGGAAGCAAATACAGACAACACACGAGTAGCTTTAGATTGCAAAACAAGGAGATATTGTCACGATCTGTCTGTTTTGTTTTGTTTGTCTTTTTCTGTCTTTGGTTTCCTGTTTTATTTTGAAAAGTGTTCACCCCCTGTCTTGCCTGTCGCTTTCTGTCTGTGTTCCCTCCCGTCTGATTACCCGATCGTGTTCACCTTGTGCCCCTGTGCTTTCTCCTCCCTCCTCAGCTGTCTCTTGCTTCCTTGATTAGTCTTGTGTGTATTTAAGTTCTGGTTTTTCTGTCTGTCTTTGTCGGTTCCTCGTGTGTCTTGATGTTGTTCACGGGGAAGAGTTCTGTTTTGTTTCATTTAGCCTTGGAATAAAGGTGTTTTGTCTGTGAAATCTGCGTTTGAGTCCTGCCTGCTTCGCTCATCCCTGACAGATATGCTCACCTTAGCTGTTATTCTGATCGAAAGTCGTGTTCAATGGCATTAAAACGAGAATAAACGTGGCTGAAGGTTAATCCATAGGTTATAGCAATGTGTCTGTCACTTTTAAAAAAGTATTGATAATCCATAATTCCATTTTAATGCAAAAATCGGAGAAGAAAAATGTGCTGCTAATGGTAGCCACCAGAGGCTAGTGCAGCTTCCGGTTTTTCTACGTGTCACTATCACTCCTTATTTGGTAACCTGTGTGTGTATGGGGAAATTTCCCTCGATTCCATTGGCTCTGACGGTTAGAAAGAGATGTCAATCATTAAAATCGAGCAAGGGGGGCCAGAGATATGGAAAATCCACCCAAATGACCCCAGAAGTGTTTTATTTTGCTAAATCTCTCTAAAAAGGTCAAATGTCACTTGTTTTGCATCAATCTTGATACAGGGTACTTATTATATGTTGTACTTTGGATTCCTAAAGCTTTTAGTCTACTGACCCATCATCCAAGGGTGGTTTTCACTATAAGTAAAAAAGAACTTTTGGACGGACACTATAATTTACACTTTTTTACTATGTTCAATCTGAATTTCTTTAAAATAAAAAACATCTATATTGATTCTGACTTTTCTACATCCAACTCAAAGGTTTATTACTTTGAGAGAAAAGATTATTAATGTTCCCCTTTTAGAAGATATGGTCATTTGTTCTGGGAATGTCATTTTCGAGCCTGAGACCTGAAAAACAGGCTTGGGGTCAATGTTGACATACTTGTACTTTACTCTTACTTATCTTGTCTTATTCTGTATACCTGTTTTGTTGTCTTTGACACTGTATGTGTTGTTTAAGCAAATTGAAAATAAAGTTTAAAAAAAAAAAGAGTAGTGGTTTAAGTGTGACCCTGGATTTGGGGAGGAGGAGGAGGAGGGGTTTAACCTTGACCCTGCTTTCGGGGGGTTGAGGGGGGGAGGAGGGCTGCGTGGAGTGACAGCTGTCAGGAGGGGAGAGAGCAGATTTAAAGGTTTAGCAATGCGCTGTGATCGGCTTGTGGGAATAGAGGCGGAGTGATAGGTTTAGCTGGTGAGCGTAGTAAACTGTAAATATGCAGAGATGGCAAAAGTACACACATCCTTTACTCAAGTAGAAGTACAGATACTCGTGTTTAAAAATACTCAGTCTTGCGATTATTTTTAGCTCTGAAAACAAAATGTGGGACATTTTATAATATACCAATCATTGCATTCAATAGCATAAGATTATATAAACTAAAGTGAGATCATAGTAACCAGTCTTTTTTAGTACTACAAATAGCCTTTTGTGAGAGAACTATAGAATTGATTGTGTTTTTTAAGGTCGATTCTCACAAATCCAGGTTAAAAAACGATGTAATTATTTTGTTATCTCAGAACGTTGACGCGGGAAGTCAGTCAGAGTTGGGGGTGCGGGCGGTGTAGTGGAGCCTCGCAGATAGGGGTGCTGCAGCCCCCTCAGCCCCCCCCCTTCCCGCGTCCATGCGTTAAGCCATCATGTCAAGATCAAGATGGAGTGATATCAATATCTAAAGATAACCAGAGGTTGTGATAATATTTTATAAAGGCTTCTTCTTACATAATCATACAATGTTATGTTTGAGCCGTCTTCCTCCGGGATGTCTTTTCTCTGAGAGGAATCCCTCCACAATGACTCAGACATTTCAGGTTATGAACACAAGAACATGATATTAGATAACTCCAAATACCATCGTAATTAAATTGCTATCTTGAGATCTCGGGCTTTGGGAAATAAACACCAGCACCATTTGTTATCTGCAGATAATAAGTAATGATGATGAGGAAGCAGCTTGATGTCTCCAGATGACAAGATAACTGAGTCATAACCTCCAGATATTGGACATAAAACATTATTAGCATTGCAGCACAGATGCTCCAGGGATAAATGGGCTTTCAGACTATTACTAAGACTATCATGTTATTTCTAGTAGGAGCAGTGGTAGTATTGTTGCAACAGAAGGAGCTTAACGACCATCTCCTCCGACCATATGCTTCTGTTTGACGGCTTAATTTACAACCGTTGGCATGCTTCAGCGGGCACATACACTGTGAGGGTATCATGTGCATCAAGTGGACATTTTGGTACATTTTGGTCCGAGGCTCAGAGTTTTGGCATTGATGAAAACAGGCGAGAATTCATTTTGTTCTGCTTCCATTTATCCTGAAGCTGACCTTTCGACATTCATTTAGATGATAAACAAACAACCAAATCTCTGCCTAATCTTGTTTAGTTAAACAAAAAACCTACTGGGGATTATGAATCTGAGCATTGGATAAGGATCACACAGACAGCAGATACACACGGCGCATAACTAATATAGCCAAATGGCTAGACATGTTTGCTTTCCCTCCTTATGGCAGTGAGTCTTATGAAGTCACCGTTATTCATACTGCGCTCTGAATGAGGAATACATTAACACAGATCAGGAGCCTTAGGTATGTTTTACTTTCTCTCCAAGTGGGAATGTAACCTTGACATTACTCCTTCTTAATCTCTGCTACATACACTGCAGCCTGTGATGGCCTACCTACCTACCTGTCTACCTGTCTGTCTATCTATCTATCTATCTATCTATCTATCTATCTATCTATCTATCTACCTACCTACCTACCTACCTACCTACCTACCTACCTACCTACCTACCTACCTACCTACCTACCTACCTACCTAACCTACCTACCTACCTACCTACCTACCTACCTACCTACCTACCTACCTACCTACCTACCTACCTACCTACCTACCTATCTAGTGTGGCGACATCACTATGTAACACTCACGCTTTATATTTACTAGCGCTCAAACAAATTGTACCTGATAGGCTAAGGGGCGGGACATCTCTAAGCTGTTGACCAATCACAACAGCAGTGCTGCAGCACAGGCAGTATGAGAAAAATAAAGAGCTTTCTGAACATTAAAGCATGGAGACATGTCCCAGGAGAGACGATAGACACAAATACCTATGTCTTCGTTTACGTGTTTTCTGACTTCTGTAATATTTGTGTTTAGTTTACCGTTTGTATTATTTAGTTGTAAATCGGATTTTTTCGGTGTTGTGTTTTCTGCTGTTGTTCCTCAATCTTTTTTTAAAACAATACTGTATATAACAACTGGAATGTTAAATCAGATTTAACCAACCAACCAGCAAAATTACACAATTTGGACAGTCAGTTCCTGTTTATTTGCAATGAAATAATAAATAAAACATTCTACCGTGATAGAATAACAATATCCCTCTATTCAGCTCATGTGACAAACAGGAGGCATCGCCATACAACATATCATGCACACCATTCACGCATTTCAAAGATCCAGAGTGGAGACAAAAGAGCACATTATTTCAGCCATGTGCACACCATCAATCCAAGCTGCCTCATATTGTATATTCCCAATGGAACATGACTAATACGTGTGCATATATTAACGACAACAAACAGACGAGGATATGCCCAGCTTCCTGGTAAATACAGGAAGCTATTTCTGCTTTACTTTGCAGTCCTGTGAGAGGAAGAGACACTGAAGCCTTGAAGTGCATTGACATTATTATGCTGGATTCATAGCCCACTCTTCTCCCTTTCTGTTCTTCAGCTTTCAGGGCTTGTGCTTCCTCAAAGAGGCCCCTGGGACCCAACACAAAGTATATAGCGTCTGTGTGTTTCTCATAATTGGCTCTAAGGTGAGGCAAGACTCCGAGTTGTTCCAGCGGACTCCAAAAACAGTTTGAATCCAGCCATTGTGCTCACACGCTCCTCAGGCTTTTGTTGATGTGTTGCAGCATGACTGTCCTGACTCGACCTCTGGGCTGCAGGGTCACTTCATGAGACGCTTCTCACGGTCAAAAGAACATCTTGAATTTGCTAACATGTTTGGTATTTGCACTCCAGCCAGGGAGTTGATACAAGCTAAAAGATACTAAAGTAGTGTTTCTTCCAGGCATTGCATCATCAGCAAGCGGCAAATGTATCATTACGGCCCGTCTACACTACAGCGTCGAAAGCTCCAATCTGCCCATTCACTTTCAATGGGGTGACGTCACGTAGCCTCGCTTTTTCGCCGAACTGAATCGTGGGTAGCAGAGCGGTCCGTCTCAGGCGTCTCCGGAGTAGCCACCGCCAGCCAATCAAATCCCGTTTCCCAAAATCTGACAGCTGAAGCCGTAGCCAATCAAACCGCGTCTAAGCTGGGAGAGATATCCCGCCGTTCATTTCTATATTTAAAAAAAAGTCGGAGGAGAAACTAACTATCGCCGTAGCAATCACCCGGTTTTGTATGACCAGACCCTCTTCACCTACCGGGATACAAACCGGAGGAACCAGGCATGGAGGGAGGTGGCAGAGACAGTGGGGGAAACTGGTAGGTTTTCGCCTGTTTGGGGAGTTTATATATATATATATTGCTCCCATAAAATCCCCGGGGGTTTTTGCTTTGTATGTCGGGGGCGGGAGATTCATGTGATTGGTTGTTGGCCGTGTTGCTTGAATAAAATCCCCAAGCTCCAGACACGCCCAGCTCCAAGCTATTTTTGAAGCTGTAGTGTGGACGCTCCGTTACTGGTAACCTTGACCATGATCATTTTTGAATAGGTAAAGATAATAATGAACTACTAAGTGCATACAATTGATGTTTGTGCCATTTCTCGACATCATTCTGTATTTAAAGGAAGTCATCCGCTCTATTGACATTCACATACGCTCTAGTCCAGTAGACTGTTTCCTATTCCTGCACAACATGAATATAGTTGAGCAAAAAATAGACATTGCAAAATGACCCATAAGATAATTTTCTGATCTGAAGTATGCTTAGCAAATCTAATACATGGATGCGGTTAACAGAAGGTTGCCTCCATATTCAGAGGCAACCATTTCAATATTTGTATTATTGTGAAGTATTCCTTTAAGACACAACAAACAGTAATGGATTCAACAGAATAACGAGTACAGCATAATAACAAATCTAGTTAAGATATTAAATCAAATGTAGCTTTGCCAGGAGATTGCCCACTTCACCAAAGAGAGGCTATTATCTCGTAGTGTTGAATGTGCCTTGGCAAATGTTTTCTTGGATTAGTTGCAAATTCCTTGTTCCAATTCAAACAAGTGAACAGCAGCTTCAAACCTGATGACAGCCAACATCATTGCTACGCTTTTCTAACAAATTATTATACACTGAACAAAAATATAAACACAACACTTTTTTTTTTGCTCCCATTTTTCATGAGATGAACTCAAAGATCTAAAACACTTTCTATAAACACAAAATAACAATTTCTCTCAAATATTGTTCACAAATCTGAAAAAAATCTGTGATAGTGAGCACTTCTCCTTTGCCGAGATAATCCATCCCACCTCACAGGTGTGGCATATCAAGATGCTGACTAGACAGCATGGTTATTGCACAGGTGTGCCTTAGGCTGGCCACAATAGAAGGCCACTCTGAAACGTGCAGTTTTGCTTTATTGAGGGGGTCTGGGGGGGTCCGAAAACCAGGCAGTATCTGGTGTGAGGGGTAGGGGTAGGGGTAGGGGTAGGGGTAGGGGTAGGGGTAGGGTTAGGGTAATGTTGTGAATCGAGTGGCCCGTGGTGGTGGTGCAGTTATGGTATGGGCAGGCGTATGTAATGGACGACGAACACAGGCCACTCGATTCACAACATTACCCTAACTCTACCCCTACCCCTAACCCTAACCCTAACCCTAACCCTAACCCTAACCCTAACCCTAACCCTAACCCTAACCATAACCCTAACCCTAACCCTCACACCAGATACTGACTGGTTTTCGGACCCCCCCCAGACCCCCCCAATAAAGCAAACATGCACGTTTCAGAGTGGCCTTCTATTGTGGCCAGCCTAAGGCACACGTGTGCAATAATCATGCTGTCTAATCAGCATCTTGATATGCCACACCTGTGAGGTGGGATGGATTATCTCGGCAAAGGAGAAGTGCTCACTATCACAGACTTTTTCAGATTTGTGAACAATATTTGAGAGAAATGGTTATTTTGTGTCTATAGAAAGTGTTTTAGATCTTTGAGTTCATCTCATGAAAAATGGGAGCAAAAACAAAAGTGTTGCGTTTATATTTTTGTTCAGTGTATGAACAACAACCAATTTAGTGGTTTTGTACATGGATGAAAAGGCATGGAGTTCTCCTGCCCTTGCTGATGGTAAAAGTCCGAAAATAAAGTCAGGTTAAGAGTACAAACATTCATTGCATGATAACTACTGGTTGAATTGATTAAAGGATCATATAATAACAAGTATATACTCAAAGCAGGAGAAAGGCTTCATTGTTAAAAGAAAGTGAATAGACATATTTCCCCCAATGTTAAACCGTTTAACATTTTGGGAAATATGTCTATTCACTTTCTCTCCTGAGATAGATTGTGACTTCTTAAAGCCAGTTACAGTAGCATCACTTCCTGCAAAACTGACACATCTATCATCACACAACTTGCACACTTTGCACTTAGTTTTAATGATGCAAAAATATCAATTAGTGAGTTTTAAAAGTGCTGGTTGGCAGATTGAGTTACCTTTGGACAGATCCAGGCTAGTTTCCAATCATAAAGCTAAGCTAACATGAGAGTGGTATAACTCTTCATATGTAGCCATTGGCAAGAAATAAAAAGTCATTACTTTCACAAAATATTGAGTTATCGTTTCATAATCCCACTACCTGAAAACCCAATAGCTTTATCACCGTAAATCCGTACTTTATTTACAGTGCAATGCCGGAGCAGCGGACCCCCGGGCTCTAAAGGTGTTTACGATGCAACCGCCGAGGACAATTATGAGGAGAACAAAAGAAGAACAACTTGTCAATATATTAAGCCTCTTTACTGCCAACATCCCTTTCTGGCAGAGTGTGGTGGCGGACAGAAGGTGACCCAAGATTTAGGGAGTCCACACAAATCAATTTGGAATCATGTCCTTCCCCTCCCCTTTAAAGAGCCTCTCCACAACAGGCAGCATCGCACTGCCAACAGAAAAGAGTAAATCTACTAGGAGTGCGAGCCGAACAGAAACTCACCACCATTTCTCTGCATCTTGAGGACGCAATGGATACGCGTGACCCAAAAAGGACGCCATCTCATTAAGCCGACTAGCAAACAGGCTAACGGTTGAAATGTATTATAAGCGATGCAGACAATTACTGCAAGAGCTCCTTGAGCTGTCCTTTTTTCTCCCTTTATAACACCTTCGACAAGAAAGAGTGACTGAAATGGAAATGCAGTAGATGAAGGCCAGAGATGAATGAGTCAGCGAGTCCACGGCCATCTATTAGATTATCATCGAGTGCTGGAGTCAGACTAAATGCCTGAGTGCTGCCTTCTCTGCACAGGTGTCGTATTAGAGAACAGCACGTCAGCCTCCGCAGCTGATTAGCTCGTGTTGGTACACGTTGTCCGTGCTTTTCAAAGTGTATCTAGGACATTCAGAGTACAAGCAGTTTGCATTTTCAGCGCTTTGCATAACTACCAATAGCAACATGATTTATATGAAAGATTATTTCTTTCTGCCGTATGTGTTGTTGTGAAGTGTCACAGTGATCGATTAGGAGAGGACAAATCATTCTACAGTGCTGACATGATTCACGAGTCAATTAATCAATTAGTTGATAGCCAGGAAATTAATCTACACAAAATGGATAAGCAATTAACCTTTACAGTCATTTATCAAGCGGACATGCCTAACAAATACCAGGATTTAATATGTTTTAAGTAATAATATACAGATCTTACACCACATTGCAGCACAACATCAATATTATACATTAGTCACTTTAGCAAATCACTTTTAGATTAACCATTTTTTTCATTTAGCCTACTGAACAGATACAACTTTAGAAAACAAATGACAGCTAAAACGTACGAATATGGTGTTGTTTACAAGAGAATAATGTCGCAAATGTCATTTCAAATACTTTTAAATTGCTCCTCCCATAAAGTCAAACTATGTGTGTGCTTAAATCTCCTCTTTCTGCGCTCTGATTGGCTGGCTGGGGGCCCTGATGTTGAGGCATTTAACATCTGGGGGAAAAGTGAGCTGCATCTGGGCGGGGCTTAACACAAAAAGTTCGAATTACTAACCAATGGGAAGTGACGTGGTCCTAACGTCGCTTCCTGATTGGCTAGAACGTCTGTCAGACTGCAGCTTTAGGGGGCGTGGCCTGAGCTCCGGCTCCCGAAGTGTTGTGACTTCAGTCTGGCTCCAGTCTTGTCACAGGAGTGAAGGGGCGCCTTTCTCTGGTGCTCTAGGATTACTAATGAAGACAACTAGCAAAAACTAGCAACTCTGCCTCGTCAAAACGAATTTGTACCGCTTCAGTATCTCCTCTGCGAGACAACGAGGGGTATTTTTCTCTTTTTACTGGACGTACGAAGGAAACAATAAGGTAAGAAGTAGTGCTAGTTGATGACTTTAGCGATGCTGCTGCAGCTGCGTTTACATTAGGAGGCTGATGCTCCAAGTTTCCCACAGAGGAGACATTAATTCACCTTATTAATGGTGTCCAAACGTCTACATTAATTTTAATCACGTAAACACAACATTTCCGTCACGTTTTATGCGCTTAAACTCTGCCATAAGTTGCATTTTGGTTCCGTAGAAGCGGCTTGTTTTCCCCATGTTCCTCGGCTGTGTTTCGTCTCGACACTGAAGGCTGATTGCAAGCCAGTATTATCTGACTTAATGATTTCTGCACGCTATTAGAAATGTGTGTGTTCCTCTCTTTGTTCGGGGTTTTCATATACATTTAGCAGATTTGCACATGCATTGTGTAAACGCCTCGGTGTTTTCCATTTCTGCACAACTCCTAATCAGGTTTTCTCTGTCTGTTGCTGCAACTTATTATCAGGTATTAGACCCGATAAGCCCTCGGTGGCGTCTTAGCCGAAGACAGACACTAATTGAATTTGGATACTCAGGTTTATTCCCCACCGGAGACAGACCACATTTGTTTGCTCAAGACCCGTTTGTGCACCAAATCCTTTAACTAGCAGACAACGTTAACGAATCAGCTTTGAACAGACAACACTGCTCGATTATAGTGAAGCTGCACCCTCCCACTTTGCATGGATTTCACCTCTTAAATCAATCTCGCTTCATCTGCATTTTGTCTGAAAGCCAGACTCGATGAGCTCATTCTTGTAACAGGTTTTGCACGCAGACTCCCAGCAGTATTGGACTGAGTATTGACTACGACGCACAGAGAGAGATGAAGAAAGCTGTGTTTTTGTCGCCGCAGACTCCCAGGGGCTGCTGCTTTATTTATGCTGCTGCTCTTGAGCCATCCTACAGAACTGGGACCGTGATTTGTCTCAGCCTGGTGTGCATTAGCCCTCAGTGGGTGTTCACTTTCAGTCGAGGCAAAGAACATTTCAACAATAAATACATCGCATATGCACACAGACACACTACACT